>NC_068443.1:13870847-13918347 GCF_023373465.1 Oncorhynchus keta | reverse complement strand
TCTCTCTCTCTCTCTCATTCCCCCTCCCTCTCTCTCTCATTCCCCCCCCTCTCTCTCTCATTCCCTCTCTCTCCCTCTCATTCCCTCCCTCTCATTCCATCTCTCATTCTCTATCTCTCTCTTTCATTCTCTCTCTCTCTCTCTCTCTCTCTCTCTCTCTCTCTCTCTCTCTCTCTCTCTCTCTCTCTCTCTCTCTCTCATTCTCTCTCTCTCATTCTCTCTCTCTCATTCTCTCTCTCTCTCTCTCTCTCTCATTCTCTCGCTCTCTCTCTCATTCTCTCGCTCTCTCTCTCATTCTTCTCTCTCTCTCATTCTTTCTCTCTCTCTCATTCGCTCTCTCTCTCTCTCATTCGCTCTCTCTCTCTCATTCCCTCTCTCATTCTCTCTCTCTCATTCTCTCTCTCTCGCTCTCTCTCTCATTCTCTCTCTCTCTCTCATTCTTTCTCTCTCTCTCATTCGCTCTCTCTCTCTCTCATTTCCCTCTCACTCTCTCTCTCATTCTCTCTCTCTCTCTCTCTCTCTCTCTCTCTCTCTCTCTCTCTCTCTCTCTCTCTCTCTCATGCCCTCTCACTCTCTCTCATGCCCTCTCTCATTCTCTCTGCCCTCTCTCTCTCTTCCCTCTCCTTGCTCTCTCTCTCTCGCTCTCCTTGCTCTCTCTCTCTCTCTCTCTCTCTCTCTCTCTCTCTCTCTCTCTCTCTCTCTCTCTCTCTCTCTCTCTCTCTCTCTCTCTCCCTCTCATTCCAACTCTCCTTCTCTATCTCTCTCTCTCATTCCCTCTCTCTCCCTCTCATTCCCTCCTCTCATTCTCTCTCATTCTCTATCTCTCTCTCTCTCTCTCTCTCTCTCTCTCATTCCCTCTCTCTCTCATTCCCTCTCTCTCTCTCGCTCCCATTCCCTCTCTCGCTCTCTCTCCTTCCCTCTCTTTCATTCCCTCTCTCTCGCTCTCGCTCTCATTCTCTCTCTCTCTCTCGCTCTCTCTCATTCTCTCTCTCTCGCTCTCTCTCATTCCCTCTCTCTCTCTCGCTCCCATTCCCTCTCTCGCTCTCTCTCCTTCCCTCTCTCTCATTCCCTCTCTCTCGCTCTCGCTCTCATTCTCTCTCTCTCTCTCATGCCCTCTCTCTCTCATGCCCTCTCACTCTCTCTCATGCCCTCTCACTCTCTCTCTCTCATGCCCTCTCACTCTCTCTCATGCCCTCTCACTCTCTCTCGCTCTCGCTCTCCTTGCTCTCTCTCTCTCTCTCTCTCTCTCTCTCTCTCTCTCTCTCTCTCTCTCTCTCCCTCTCACTCTCTCTCATGCCCTCTCACTCTCTCTCATTCCCTCTCTCTCTCATTCCCTCTCTCTCTCATTCCCTCTCTCTCTCATTCCCTCTCGCTCTCGCTCTCCTTGCTCTCTCTCTCATTCCCTCTCGCTCTCGCTCTCCTTGCTCTCTCTCTCTCTCTCTCTCTCTCTCTCTCCCTCTCTCTCTCTCTCTCTCTCTCTCTCTCTCTCTCCCTCTCACTCTCTCTCATGCCCTCTCTCTCTCTCTCATGCCCTCTCACTCTCTCTCATGCCCTCTCTCTCTCATTCCCTCTCTCTCTCGCTCTCGCTCTCCTTGCTCTCTCTCGCTCTCGCTCTCCTTGCTCTCTCTCGCTCTCGCTCTCCTTGCTCTCTCTCTCTCTCTCTCTCTCTCTCTCTCCCTCTCATTCCCTCCCTCTCATTCTCTATCTCTCATTCTCTATCTCTCTCTCGCTCTCTCTCATTCCCTCTCTCTCTCTCGCTCTCTCTCATTTCTCTCTCTCTCTCTCTCTCTCTCTCTCTCTCTCTCTCTCTCTCTCTCTCTCTCTCTCTCTCTCTCTCTCTCTCTCTCTCTCTCTCTCTCTCTCTCTCTCTCTCTCTCTCACTCTCAGTGCATGGTTCCCGTGTTCCAACAGGGTGATTGGCTAGCAGGGTGATTGGCTAAACTTTAATCTTGTTCTGTCACTACCTTGTTTTATTACAGTTTTTCTTAATTGCTAAAACACAATTTCTGAAACCGTGCTCCATTTCCTGAAAACATTAAACACAAAACCTCATCTTCAAGCACTATTTACATAACCTCTGACTCCTCTTGCAAAATGAACCATTCGCCTCAGATCTTTGTGGGCTATACTCGGCCTTGTCTCAGGATGGTAAGTTGGTGGTTGAAGATATCCCTCTAGTGGTGTGGGGGCTGTGCTTTGGCAAAGTGGGTGGGGTTATATCCTTCCTGTTTGGCCCTGTCCGGGGGTGTCCTCGGATGGGGCCACAGTGTCTCCTGACCCCTCCTGTCTCAGCCTCCAGTATTTATGCTGCAGTTTATGTTTTCGGGGGGCTAGGGTCAGTTTGTTATATCTGGAGTACTTCTCCTGTCCTATTCGGTGTCCTGTGTGAATTTAAGTGTGCTCTCTCTAATTCTCTCTCTGAGCCCTAGGACTACCTCAGGACTACCTGACATGACGACTCCTTGCTGTCCCTTGTCCACCTGGCCGTGCTGCTGCTCCAGTTTCAACTGTTCTGCCTTATTATTATTGGACCATGCTGGTCATTTATGAACATTTGAACATCTTGGCCATGTTCTGTTATAATCTCCACCCGGCACAGCCATAAGAGGACTGGCCACCCCACATAGCCTGGTTCCTCTCTAGGTTTCTTCCTAGGTTTTGGCCTTTCTAGGGAGTTTTTCCTAGCCACCGTGCTTCTACACCTGCATTGCTTGCTGTTTGGGGTTTTAGGCTGGGTTTCTGTACAGCACTTTGAGATATCAGCTGATGTACGAAGGGCTATATAAATACATGTGATTTGATTTGATCAAAATGATATACACTCTCAAGCAGTCAGTAAACAATACACCGAAAAATAGAAAACACATTGTTCAAAACATACAATTCTCAGGGAGAACATTTTCTTATCTAAAAAAAACATTTTTCCGTCATTGTCTTTTGATGAACGAAAACATGTTCTATCACAGTAGCTCAAAATTGATCAGAAATTACTACTCTGCTTTGCTCTTTGCAATTTTGTTTTTTGTTCTTCCTCCTCCTTGTACCCCTATTTTTACAGTACTGTACCCTGCATCTCACAAACTTGTCCTTTGTGTCTGTGATACTGTACATCTTGTTCTTTGTTGATATGAACCTGCAACCAGTCAAAATATATTGAGCAGTCAGTACTGTTAAAAAATGGAAAGCACAATGTTCAGGCCATACAATTCATCCTTTGTACAGTATACAGCCTACAATGCACTGTACTACAGTATCCATTCTCAGACTTTCTCCTTCCCACCTTCAACAACCTGTTTGCTCTCTGAACTGGCTTATATTGGTTGTGTCGCATCATTTGAAACAGGTTAAATCAGTTTTGAGTGGTTGTGTTCAATCAATGACATATGTTCTCTATTTGTATTTGATTGTTGCCACTTGTGTTTACCAGTATGGATGACATGTGCATTAGAGTGCAGAATGTGTTTTGAGAATGAGAATATGTTTAGAGTTTTGCTGTAAAGTCTAAGTGAGATCTGCAAATTGTGTTTTATCATGTGAAATGGTTTAAGGTATTGACAACAGACTGCATAATTAGCTAAATGAGTCCAGGCAACTGAGAACTTTGTTCAGCCAATGGGTTTTAGTGTTTTAGCAATTGAGAAAAACTGTAACATGTCTGGTCTCTCATAACCATGTGTTGTGACACTGGATTGTCTGGGATCTCTCTTGTAGTCATGTACAGTGCCTTGCAAAAGTATTCAACCCCTTGGCATTTTTCTTATGTTGTTGCATTACAACCTGTAATTTAAATGAAATTGTATGTGTATTTAATGTAATGGACACACAAAATAGTCCAAATTGGTGAAGTGAGAAAAAAAAAACTTGTTTCAAAGAAAATGTAGAAATGTAAAACTGAAAAGTGGTGCGTGCATATGTATTCACCCCCTTTGCTATGAAGCCCCTAAATAAGATCTGGTGCAACCAATTACCTTCAGAAGTCACATAATTAGTTAAATAAAGTCCACCTGTGTGCAATCTAAGTGTCACATGATCTGTCACAGGATCTCAGTATATATACACCTGTTCTGAAAGGCCCCAGAGTCTGCAACACCACTAAGCAAGCGGCACCACCAAGCAAGCGGCACTATGAAGACCAAGGAGCTCTCCAAACAGGTCAGGGACAAAGTTGTGGAGAAGTACAGATCAGGGTTGGGTTATAAAAAAATATCAGAAACTTTGAACATCCCACGGAGCACCATTAAATCCATTAAAAAAATTGAAAGAATATTTCACCACAACAAACTTGCCAAGAAAAGGCCGCCCACCAAAACTCACGGACCAGGCAGGGAGGGCATTAATCAGAGAGGCAACAAAGAGACCAAAGATAACCCTGAAGGAGCTGCAAAGCTCCACAGAAGAGAATGGAGTATCTGTCCATAGGGCTGGGCTTTACAGAGCTGGGCTTTACGGAAGACTGTCCAGAAAAAAGCCATTGCTTAAAGAAAAAAAGAAGCCAACACGTTTGGTGTTCGCCAAAAGGCATGTAGGAGACTCCCCAAACATATGGAAGAAGGTACTCTGGTCAGATGAGACTAAAATTGAGCTTTTTGGCCATCAAGGAAAATGCTATGTCTGACACAAAAACAACACCTCTCATCACTCTGAGAACACCAGGGTGATGGTGATGGCAGCATCATGCTGTGGGTTTGTTTTTCCATCGGCAGGGACTGGGAAACTGGTCAGAATTGAAGGAATGATGGATGGTGCTAAATACAGGGAAATTCTTGCAGGAAACCTGTTTCAGTCTTCCAGAGATTTGAGACTGGGATGGAGGTTCACCTTCCAGCAGGACAATGACCCTAAGCATACTGCTACAGTAACACACAAGTGGTTTAAGGGGAAACATTTAAATGTCTTGGAATGGCCTAGTCAAAGCCCATACCTCAATCCAATTGAGAATCTGTGGTATGAATTAAAAACTTCTTAGGGATCAGGCCCCTTTTTCTCAATTTCCGCCTGAATGACGTGCCCAAAGCAAACTGCCTGTAGCTCAGGCCCTGAAGCTAGGATATGCATATTATTGGTACCATTGGAAAGAAAACACTTTGAAGTTTGTAGAAATGTTAAAATCATATAGGAGAATATAACACAATAGGTATAGTAGGAGAAATCCAAAGAAAAACCAACCTGAATTGATTTTATTTTTTTGTTGAGAGAACATCCTATTAGAAATGAGAGCTCATATTGTAAAATAGGTCCCTTCCACAGGGTGTCAGCAGTCTATGTTCAAAGTTTCAGGCCTGCAACTTCAAAAACAAATAAAATAATGAGTTTTTGTATGTGGACACAATAGTTTCCTATTGAACATACTTATTTCCGAAATAAATATTATTTTTTTATTACATTTTAGTGTGTCTGAGGAGTAAATGCAAATGTATTTTGACTTGTTGAAACAAAGTTTAGGCGTAGCTTTTCGGATTCCTTTCTCTGCAAGTTGAACGAGTGGATTACTCAAATTGATGGCGCCAACTATACAGACTTTTTGGGATATAAAAAATGATTTTATCTAACAAACCGACACTATATGTTATCTCTGGGACCCTTTGGATGACAAATCAGAGGAGGATTTTCAAAAAGTAAGTGAATATTTAATCTTTATATGTGAATGTATGAAACCTGTGCCGGTGGAAAAGTATTTGGATCTGGGGCGCCGTCCTCAAACAATTGCATGGCATGTTTTCACTGTAATAGCTACTGTAAATGGGACAGTGCACTTAGATGAACAAGAATTGCAGCTTTCAGCGGATAGAAGACCTAAATGTACCTAAATGTTTAACGGCTATAATAACTATTCAAATTTATTTGAATTACGCACCCTCCACTTGACCCGCGTGCGGGACACCGATCCTTAAGAAGCTTTTAAAGATTGCTGTATACCAGCGGAACCCATCCAACTCTGATGGGGGTCTAGTTATGCACGCTCAAGTTTTCTGCTTGTTATTCATTTTGGTCTCTCATCAGTAGTCCTGTCTTGTGTTGTTGTTATTCATGTGGTCACTCATAGATAGCCCTTCATTGTTGTTGTTATTCATTAGGTCTCTCATAGATAGTCCTGCATTGTTGTTGTTATTCATTAGGTCTCTCATAGATAGTCCTGCGTTGTTGTTATTCATTTGGTCTTTTTTATTATTTTATTTCACCTTTATTTAACCAGGTAGGCTAGTTGAGAACAAGTTCTCATTTACAACTACGACCTGGCCAAGATAATAAGCAAGTAGGCTAGTAGAGAACAAGTTCTCATTTACAACTGCGACCTGGCCAAGATAAAGCAAAGCAGTGTGACACAGACAACAACACAGAGTTACACATGGAATAAACAATAAACAAGCCAATAACACAATAAACAAGTCAATAACACAGTAGAAAAAAAAAAAGTCTATATACAGTGTGTGCAAAAGGAATGAGGAGGTAGGCAATAAATAGGCCCTAGGAGCGAATAATTACAATTTAGCAGATTAACACTGGAGTGATAAATGATGATGATGATGATGATGATGATGATGATGGGCAAGTAGAGATACTGGTAGAGATACTGGTGTGCAAAATAGCATTAAAGTAAATTAAAACAGTATGGGGATGAGGTAGGTAGATTGGGTGGGCTATTTACAGATGGACTATGTACAGCTGCAGCGATCGGTTAGCTGCTCAGATAGCTGATGTTTAAAGTTGGGGGAGGGAAATGAAAGTTTCCAACTTCAGCGATTTTTGCAATTCGTTCCAGTCAACGGCAGCATAAAACGGCAGCGTAAAACGGCAGCATAAAAAAAGCATTCATTAATAAATGAATCGCGATACATGAAATAACTTATACAAATACAAAACAACAAACGGAACGCGAAAACCTAATTACAGCCTATCTGGTGAACACTACACAGAGATAGGAACAATCACCCACGAAATACACAGTGAAACCCCGGCTACCTAAATATGGTTCCCAATCAGAGACAACAAGAATCACCTGACTCTGATTGAGAACCGCCTCAGGCATCCAAGCCTAAACTAGACACACCCCTAATCAACCACAATCCCAATGCCTACAAAAACCCCAATACGACAACACAATAAACCCATGTCACACCCTGGCCTGAACAAATATATAACGAAAACACAAAATACAATGACCAAGGCGTGACAGAACCCCCCCCCCCCCTAAGGTGCGGACTCCCGGACGCACCTCACAACCATAGGGAGGGTCCGGGTGGGCGTCTGTCCATGGTGGCGGTTCCAGCTCGGGACGTGGACCCCACTCCATTAATGTCATAGTTCCTCCCCTTCGCGTCCTGGGATAATCCACCCTCGCCGCCGACCATGGCCTAATAGTCCTCACCCAGAACCCCACTGAACTGAGGGGCAGCCCGGGACTGAGGGGCAGCTCGGGACTGAGGGGCAGCTCGGGACTGAGGGGCAGCTCGGGACTGAGGCAGCTCGGGACTGAGGGGCAGCTCGGGACTGAGGGGCAGCCCGGGACTGAGAGAAAGCCCAGTACTGAGAGAAAGCCCAGTACTGAGAGGAAGCCCAGTACTGAGAGGAATCCCAGTACTGAGAGAAAGCCCAGTATTGAGATGAAGCTCAGGCAGGTAGTAGGCTCCGGTAGATCCTGGCTGGCGGATCTGGAAGATTCTGGTTGACTGGCAGATCTGGAAGAGACTGGTTGACTGGCAGATCTGGAAGAATCTGGTTGACTGGCAGATCTAGAAGATCATGGCTGACTGGCGGATCTAGCTGCTCTATGCAGACTGACAGCTCTGGCTGCTCCATGCAGACTGGCAGCTCTGGCTGCATCATGCAGGCTGGCAGCACCTTGCAGACTGGCAGCTCCCTGCAGACTGGTAGCTCCTTGCAGACTGACAGCTCTGGCTGCTCCATGCAGGCTGACAGCTCCTTGCAGACTGACAGCTCCTTGCAGACTGACAGCTCCTTGCAGACTGGCAGCTCCTTGCAGACTGACAGCTCTTTGCAGACTGGCAGCTCTGGCTGCTTCATGCAGACTGACAGCTCTGGCTGCTTCATACAGACTGACAGCGCTGGCTGCTTCATGCAGACTGACAGCTCTGGCTGCTTCATACAGACTGACAGCTCTGACTGCTCCATGCAGGCTGACAGCTCTGACTGCTCCATGCAGGCTGGCAGCACCTTGCAGACTGGCAGCTCCTTGCAGACTGGCAGCTCCTTGCAGACTGGCAGCTCTGGCTGCTTCATGCAGACTGGCAGCTCAGGCTGCTCTGAACAGGCAGGAGGCTCCGGCAGCGCTGTAGAGGAGGAAGGCTCTAGAAGAGCTGAACAGGCGGGAGACTCCGGTAGCGCAGGAGAGGAGAAAGGCTCTGATAGCGCTGGAGAGGAGAAAGGCTCTGATAGCGCTGAACAGACAGGAGACTCCAGCAGGGCTGTAGAGGAGGAAGGCTCTGATAGCACTAAACAGGCGGGAGACTCCGACAGCGCAGGAGGGAAGGAAGGCTCTGGCTGTGCTGAACATGCGAGGCGCACTGAAGGCCTGGTGCGTGGTGCTGGAACTGGTGATACTGGATCGAGGACATGCACAGGAAGCCTGGTGCGGGGAGCTGCTACCGGAGGACTGGTGTGTGGCTCTGGATAGACCGGACCGTGCAGGCGCACTGGAGCTCTTGAGCACCGAGCCTGCCCAACCTTACCTGGCTCGATGCCCACTCTAGCCCGGCCAATACGAAGAGCTGGTATGAAACGCACCGGGCTATGCACCCACACTGGAAACACTGTGCGCTCCATAGCATAACACGGTGCCTGCCCAGTCTCTCTAGCCCCCCGGTAAGCACAGGGAGTTTGCGCAGGTCTCCTACCTGGCATAGCCATACTCCCTGTAAGCCCCCCCCAATACATTTTTTGGGCTGACTCTCAGGCTTCCATCTGCGTCGCCGTGCTGCCTCCTCATACCAGCGCCTCTCCGCTTTTGTCACCTCCAGTTCTTCCTTGGGACGGCGATATTCTCCAGGCTGAGCCCAGGGTCCTTTTCCGTCTAATATCTCCTCCCGAGTCCAGAAGTCCTTTGATCGCTGCTCCTCACGATTAACAGGGAGAGTTGGCTCAGGTCTGACTCCTGACTTTGCCACTCTCTCCCTGAGCCCTCCCCCAATACATTTTTGGGGCTGACTTTCGGGTTTCTTTCTGCGCCGCCGTGTCTGCCTCTCCAACTCCATTCTCCCATAGCCCTCTTCGCACTGCTCCAGCGAATCCCAGGCGGGCTCCGGCACTCTCTCTGGGTCGGCCGCCCACCTGTCTATTTCATCCCACGTCGTATACTCCATACTTCTGCTATCCATAACGTACTCATAACAGCGTCTCTCAGCTCTCGTAAGTGCCTCCTTTCGCTGCTCCTGCTGTCGTTGCCTGTTACCACGCCACTCGGTCCGTGTGTGGTGGGTGATTCTGTAACGGCGTTCGTTCGTTGAAAGAGAGTCGGACCGAAATGCAGCGTGGTGGTTACTCATGTCTTTAATAAATGAATCGCGATACATGAAATAACTTAAACAACAAACGGAACGCGAAAACGAATACAGCCTATCTGGTGAACACTACACAGAGACAGGAACAATCACCCACGAAATACACAGTGAAACCCAGGCTACCTAAATACGGTTCCCCATCAGAGACAACAAGAATCACCTGACTCTGATTGAGAACCGCCTCAGGCATCCAAGCCTAAACTAGACACACCCCGAATCAACCACAATCCCAATGCCTACAAAAAACCCAATACGACAACACAATAAACCCACGTCACACCCTGGCCTGAACAAATATATAACGAAAACACAAAATACAATGACCAAGGCGTGACAACTAGAGCATACAGGTCACAGTGGTGGGTGGTATAAGGTGATTTGGTAACAAAACGGATGGAACTGGAGATGTTTAATATGAGACTGGAAGGAGAGTTTACAGTCTGACCAGACACCTAGGTATTTATAGTTGTCCAAATATTCTAGGTTGTAACCATCCAGGGTGGTGATGCTAGTCGGGCGGGCGCGTGCGGGCAGTGAATGGTTGAAAAGCATGCATTTGGTTTTACTAGTGTTCAAGAGCAGTTGGAGGCCACAGAAGGAGTGTTGTATGGCATTGAAGCTTGTTTGGAGGTTAGTTAGCACAGTGTCCAAGGAAGGGCCAGAAGTATACAGAATGGTGTCGTCTGCGTAGAGGTGGATTAGGGAATCGCCCGGAGCAAGAGCGACATCATTGATCTATATACAGAGAAAAGAGTCGGCCAGAGAATTGAACCCTGTGGTACCCCCATAGAGACTGCCAGAGGTCCGGACAACAGGCCCTCTGATTTGACACACTGAACTCTGTCTGCAAAGTAGTTGGTGAACCAGGTGAGGCAGTCATTAGGTCTCTCATAGATAGTCCTATATTGTTGTTGTTATTCATGTGGTCTCTCATAGATAGTCCTGTCTTCTTGTTGTTATTCATTTGGTCTCTCATAGATAGTCCTGTATTGTTGTTGTTATTCATGTGGTCTCTCATAGATAGTCCTGTATTGTTGTTGTTATTCATTTAGTCTCTCATAGATATTCATGTTTTGTGTTGTTGTTATTCATTTGGTCTCTCATAGTCCTGTCTTCTTGTTGTTATTCATTTGGTCTCTCATAGATAGTCATGTTTTGTGTTGTTGTTATTCATTTGGTCTCTCATAGATAGTCATGTTTTGTGTTGTTGTTATTCATTTGGTCTCTCATAGATAGTCATGTTTTGTGTTGTTGTTATTCATTTGGTCTCTCATAGTCCTGTCTTCTTGTTGTTATTCATTTGGTCTCTCATAGTCCTGTCTTCTTGTTGTTATTCATTTGGTCTCTCATAGTCCTGTCTTCTTGTTGTTATTCATTTGGTCTCTCATAGATAGTCCTGCATTGTTGTTGTTATTCATGTGGTCTCTCATAGATAGTCCTGCATTGTTGTTGTTATTCATTTGGTCTCTCATAGATAGTCCTGTCTTCTTGTTGTTATTCATTTGGTCTCTCATAGATAGTCCTGTATTGTTGTTGTTATTCATTTGGTCTCTCATAGATAGTCCTGTCTTCTTGTTGTTATTCATTTGGTCTCTCATAGATAGTCCTGTATTGTTGTTGTTATTCAGGTGGTCTCTCATAGATAGTCCTGTATTGTTGTTGTTATTCATTTAGTCTCTCATAGATAGTCATGTTTTGTGTTGTTGTTATTCATTTGGTCTCTCATAGTCCTGTCTTCTTGTTGTTATTAATTTGGTCTCTCATAGATAGTCATGTTTTGTGTTGTTGTTATTCATTTGGTCTCTCATAGATAGTCATGTTTTGTGTTGTTGTTATTCATTTGGTCTCTCATAGTCCGGTCTTCTTGTTGTTATTAATTTGGTCTCTCATAGTCCTGTCTTCTTGTTGTTATTCATTTGGTCTCTCATAGTCCTGTCTTCTTGTTGTTATTCATTTGGTCTCTCATAGTCCTGTATTGTTGTTGTTATTCATGTGGTCTCTCATAGATAGTCCTGCATTGTTGTTGTTATTCATTTGGTCTCTCATAGTCCTGTCTTCTTGTTGTTATTCATTTAGTCTCTCATAGATAGTCATGTTTTGTGTTGTTGTTATTCATTTGGTCTCTCATAGATAGTCATGTTTTGTGTTGTTGTTATTCGTGTGGTCTCTCATAGATAGTCCTGTCTTCTTGTTGTTATTCATGTGGTCTCTCATAGATAGTCCTGTTTTGTGTTGTTGTTATTCATTTGGTCTCTCATAGATAGTCATGTTTTGTGTTGTTGTTATTCATGTGGTCTCTCATAGATAGTCCTGTCTTCTTGTTGTTATTCATGTGGTCTCTCATAGATAGTCCTGTTTTGTGTTGTTGTTATTCATTTGGTCTCTCATAGATAGTCATGTTTTGTGTTGTTGTTATTCATGTGGTCTCTCATAGATAGTCCTGTCTTCTTGTTGTTATTCATGTGGTCTCTCATAGATAGTCCTGTTTTGTGTTGTTGTTATTCATTTGGTCTCTCATAGATAGTCATGTTTTGTGTTGTTGTTATTCATGTGGTCTCTCATAGATAGTCCTGTCTTCTTGTTGTTATTCATGTGGTCTCTCATAGATAGTCCTGTTTTGTGTTGTTGTTATTCATTTGGTCTCTCATAGATAGTCCTGTTTTGTGTTGTTGTTATTCATTTGGTCTCTCATAGTCCTGTTTTGTGTTGTTGTTATTCATTTGGTCTCTCATAGATAGTCCTGTTTTGTGTTGTTGTTATTCATGTGGTCTCTCATAGATAGTCCTGTTTTGTGTTGTTGTTATTCATTTGGTCTCTCATAGATAGTCCTGTTTTGTGTTGTTGTTATTCATTTGGTCTCTCATAGATAGTCCTGTTTTGTGTTGTTGTTATTCATTTGGTCTCTCATAGATAGTCCTGTTTTGTGTTGTTGTTATTCATTTAGTCTCTCATAGATAGTCCTGTTTTGTGTTGTTGTTATTCATGTGGTCTCTCATAGATAGTCCTGTTTTGTGTTGTTGTTATTCATTTGGTCTCTCATAGATAATCCTGTTTTGTGTTGTTGTTATTCATTTGGTCTCTCATAGATAGTCCTGTTTTGTGTTGTTGTTATTCATTTGGTCTCTCATAGATAGTCCTGTTTTGTGTTGTTGTTATTCATTTGGTCTCTCATAGATAGTCCTGTTTTGTGTTGTTGTTATTCATTTGGTCTCTCATAGATAGTCCTGTTTTGTGTTGTTGTTATTCATGTGGTCTCTCATAGATAGTCCTGTTTTGTGTTGTTGTTATTCATTTGGTCTCTCATAGATAGTCCTGTTTTGTGTTGTTGTTATTCATTTGGTCTCTCATAGATAGTCCTGTTTTGTGTTGTTGTTATTCATTTGGTCTCTCATAGATAGTCCTGTTTTGTGTTGTTGTTATTCATTTGGTCTCTCATAGATAGTCCTGTTTTGTGTTGTTGTTATTCATTTGGTCTCTCATAGATAGTCCTGTTTTGTGTTGTTGTTATTCATGTGGTCTCTCATAGATAGTCCTGTTTTGTGTTGTTGTTATTCATGTGGTCTCTCATAGATAGTCCTGTTTTGTGTTGTTGTTATTCATTTGGTCTCTCATAGATAGTCCTGTTTTGTGTTGTTGTTATTCATTTGGTCTCTCATAGATAGTCCTGTTTTGTGTTGTTGTTATTCATTTGGTCTCTCATAGTCCTGTCTTGTGTTATTTACACATGTTTCCTCTCTTCTTGTGTTGTTATGGTCTTTCTTGTAGTCCAGAGGAGTATTCCAGAAAGATGATTTAACAAATTCAGGATTTCCTGAACATATCCGGCTTGTCTTAACCACGTGAGGGAGTCCAGGATTTATTGGTTCCAGAACGGTTGCTTCCCCTTTAAGCTATTAGACTAAGAGAAGCGCAGATTGGTTGATCTGACAACTGGCGCGAGCACACAACATTCAAAAAGGTCCACATGTCGATGACGGAGAAAACGATAGATATGGAGTCAAAAGAAAGAGACCAAAATTTCACTACTCTAGAACAAGAAACAATTTGAACAAAATATAACAAATATGTTCCATTTACTAAAAAAGTCATACATCCGTCATCGCAAAAGCCAGAGAGGGAGCCTGGCAGAAAATTGCAGACAGAATCAATGCGCATGTGAAGTGGCATGATTCTAATAGTCCTAGCTTACATATTGGTGAGTAGTAATAATGCTTTCACTTTATAGAGCACTTATTGTAATACTGGTGATATTAAGTGACAAGGCTATGGCTAATATGTATGTTGTAGTAGCCAATGTCACAATTGCAATGGTAGGCCCATTCCATAGCCATAGCCTATGTAGCCTATACTATACATCTCAGATAACACACACACCTACACACACACACACACACACACACACACACACACACACACACACACACACACACACACACACACACACACACACACACACACACACACACACACACACACACACTCACGGTCCTGTATGATGTGTCCTGTATCTGGTGTTGTTTAGCTTTGCAGGGCTTCATAACCTCTATCAGACTAGACCACCATGACACTGAGCTCTGATCAATATACAATCTAACCAGCCCATGGGGCATGTGTGTATGTGTGTGTGTGTGCATGAGTGTGTGTGTAGGTGTGTGCGTGTTTTCCGAGATGTTTGGTATTCAGGGCTGCTGTTCAATACACAGTTGGTACAGTGCGAACAGCAGTCACATGAAAAAACAAACATTTTATATAACAAGCCGATATGACCGCCATCTTAAACCTCTCTAACCTAGCCAATCAAAGGCCTTGGCCTTCATTCAACCCCAAGGTACTGTAACTGAGCAGATATGAGGAGAGCCACACTAATTGAGAACTAATGATTTGATTCTATTTTTGCTACATGGCGTAAATCCTTGAAATGTCAACAACAACCCACTGGGGCTTTCTCGCAAACTATAATCCTCATATTCCCTTTCCGACTGTATCGTTATACCAACAAGAATCCTGAAAATGTCGGCTAGTCAGCACAGTGATGTCGACAGACCTTTAGGCACACAAAAACAGCAGTGTATGACTCACATGTTGGTGTTGGCTGTGGAGGTGAGCCACTCCCCAGCCAGCCCAATGATGTCCAGCCCCGTAGACAGCTGGTTGAAGAACCGTGGATGACCTGGGACAGAGATAAGAGATTCTATCTGAATGGGACTTTACAAATGAAAATTAAACATACTGGGATATTTGCCTGCAAGGTTTCTATAACCTTGTAAAAACACACATCTACTACAAGGGTTGAAACAGTGTGTGTTCTTTCCTGTAATGAAAACAAACCATTTGATATGAACTCAGACACGTTATTTTCTGAAACTCCCACATTCACTCTTTGCTGTATTCCCATTGGGACCTGAGATGCAGTGGAACGTTTGCCTTCGAGGTACTAGATGGGGACACTTATCCACTGATAACAAGGTTACATGACATTTAGAGTAGGCTAGCCTAGATGCTCACAGAGCTTGACGTTATGTTTGAATGAAATTCAACAACAACAAACATCACTAGGCTACTAAAATTGTATTTATGTCATGTAGCCCCCTAGACGAACGGACTGACTAACTAACTAAAGAGCGCAATATCAGAGATACGAAAGCGAAGTGGATTTGCTCCCGCGTGATAGGCTATATTTCAGCGCCGTGGACAGCGCCCGTGATAGCGTCATTAGAATGAAGGCATGAGACTCAACTGCCATAGGCTAATTGATTCAGACAAACTCGTAAATCGTGCGACAATGTTTTTTAAACTATCGTCACTTTGTGTGTAAATGTCCAATGAATTGAGTTAAAGGTCTTTAGGAAGTAAACCCAAAGGACAGTTTGACTGTTGTCGTTCCTAACGGCTTGTAAATTCCCACGCAGGCTTGCGTCCCCGCGGGCGGTACTTGGTTTAATAAAATCAAGGAAGGAGAATTACCAGGGGTACGTACAATCACCCGTCATTGTGATTGGATGTTACTGATCAAGGGAACAGCTTATGCTTAAATGGTTTTGTGTAGCATTCCATTTTGCTCAAGTGTTGTGAACACGAGCAGATCACTGTGATAAAGAGAACACAAACTGTATCCCAATAACGTCTGAAGAAATGTTCATATCTAAAAAAAAATATACAAAGGTGCGTTAAACATTTTTAGAAAGCCTAAACAACATGGAAATATTTGTAGTCAATAGACCTACCGGTTGGTCAAGTTTCATGTAGACTAAGCTAACCATTTAAGCCAACTGCAATATTGGTTGTTTTGGATTGGAATGTATCCTAAAAAAGCAGAATGAAACGTCTTTGTTTCTCATGTAATTTCCTATCAAGGAAGGAGAGAAACAAAAGCCTATCTTAATTAAATGTATAGGCTAATGCTTTTTCCAATGGTAAAAGATTTTAGTCTGCCTGGCTTGGTGAGACTTTTACTTCTTTTTTTTCACACTCATTTAAACTGCTCAAAGGAAGAACTAAGGAAGGAATTGCACAATTGGAAATATATGAAATGCAAATATTTGAAATGTAATTAATGCACACAAACTGTCATGAAAACATGAAAAGGAAACGTCTGGTTTAAAGCTGTATCCTGTTTCATGTAACTTAGTTGTGGCCAGTATAGTAGTCTACCTGTTCGCACGCCGTACTTGAGCGTGTCCCTGCAGTCCACGAGGATCTGCTCGAGGGACTCTGGCTGGTCAGAGAGCTCGAGGTTGAATCCTTCCATGCCCTCGAGCAGCTGGTGAGGGTGGTGGAAGTCCAGAACCTTGGTGGAACGGTCAAACGTCTTCCTGACGTAGTTGGTGAGGATGCCCACAAGTTCCAACAAGAACTGCATAGTCGCCTCTTCTCCGTTTTTGGCGGGAAGTAAGTCTAGAAGAATAACGGAAAAAGCATTTACAAAACAAAAAGAACATCGAAAGTAGAGGCTGGACGCCCTTTTACAGAAGAAGGCCTATAAATATAGGCCTAGGCTACGGTTCACTACATGTTAGAACATGTAAGAATTAGAAAACTAACGTGTAGGGTTATATTAAAAGTCTAGCAAGAATGAACTCGTTATCTCTCACCTCTCGCGAACATGTTGGAAAAATCGGTCTCAGTGCGACGGAAACGGGCATCCCGGTCGCTGTTGTCACAGGAATACAGGTTCTTCTGGCGTTCTGAGAGTGAGCCTGCGAGCCGGCCTTCCTCCCCGAGACTGTTGTTCTTTTGCAGGAACCCTAGGGTGTTACACAGAGGGGCACGAGAAGGGGAACATGCTCGGTTACCACTGCCCAACATCGCTAGATAATAACCCTATAATAACTTCTATTCAGAGACCTGAGTTTATCTATGTATGTTACAAAGGCAACACATTATTTATGGTGTCCTCTCCCAGACAGCGCTTGTAACCCCGGGTGGTGATCCCCTCAGTGGATGGGTTTTGGATCAATTTTATGGAAGAGGGTAGTGTGTGTGTGTGCTTGCATGGGTGTCTTGCCCTCAGGCTCACAGGCCAGGCAGGCTCAGGCGCTACCCTGCCCGGTGACATCCACCCATAACCCAGTCATGCGAGAGCGAGAAATACCCAATTTATTCCAGCGGTGAATGTCCTCCTGTCCCCCCGGACTTTTCACGCCTGAGCGTGCAGGGACTGTGTGGAGGGCCCGGCGCAGCGTCCATGTCATTATCGACTCATAGAGCAGATATTATGGAGTGGAGTTAATGAAGGATGTAGATATTTTACGGCCTCTGGATAGGTTAGTCTATTGTTAATGAAAGTCCGTGTCTATTAATAGCCCATTGATCTTAGAAAACAAATAGAGAGAAAAACCTATAGCCTAGCAGGCTACCACCAGAGAAGGTCATTTTAGGCTTAATAATTATGGAAGGATTTAAATACTTATTTTCACATCGTGCAGTTTTCAGTAGATTATTCTATGAAAATATGATATTAAAAATGTTTTTGCAATATCGAATAAGACAGAGAGAAGGCTCTCTCAAACGCTATCTCTGTTTCAGAGCTCCATTAAAATGTATTCGGCTAATCTCGGTTGGCACATTGGGCACTTATTATCTCACGAGAGCAGCGGCCTCGAAAAAGCTACCGGTTGATATGGTTCTCGTTAATCTTCCTTCATCCACAGGGCGTATTTCTTTACTGATTGATAGGACCTGACAACTATTATGGGCTGTAAATCCACACTGACATAGAACAAAATCTAACACTCGGAACCATTTTATGATGACCATTGTCACTGTTCTGTTTTTTCCTCCTCATAAAAAAAATATTTCAAACTCGAGCACAAAGCTATATTTTTTATAGAAACGAAATAATGTCTTTATCGTGCATAAAAGTACCCTATAAGCACTTAGCCCTATGTCCACATATTCAAATGATACGGTAGGCTATGCAAATTATTGGGCCTGATGCACAACGCACACAAATGTGAAAATGACTCATTCGGGCCAAAACAATGTCCTCTATAAAACGAGTAAATCAGTTGATCTAAAAAACATGTTTCTTCGTGCATTGTGGTGAATTAGTTCGTTATTAAGGTTATGTTCAGGTTTACGAGGGTGGTTAAATTGTGTTATTATTCTCCGGCTAGGGGACGTGCTCCACATTAAGGGGCAGGTGCCCTACTTCTTTTGGCCCTCGGTACGAATTATAGGCCTGCATCGTAACTTTCGAGTTGAAATCCATTTATTTTAGGCTAATTACATCCCCTCTTTGTGTTTGGATTGAAGCCATGATAACAATGCCTACATTTCCTATTAAATGACATTGACATTCTTGACATTATCAAATCCTGCCACAAAACAATATGTAGGTCTGACAGTGAAGGTAGGAAGGATTTTTAAAATAAAGGATATTTTTCTCAATGTGTGAATGCTGACTGACGTCAAACCATCCTCGACGTATAGTGCCCAGGAAAAACAGATCGTCTAAGAATCCTGTTGGAAAAACACTGGATTCAATCGTTTCACCTTGGCTTGATTGGATAACAGAGACCTTATGGAACCTCCCATATTTACCAAACCTTAAACTCCACGTCATCTCATCGACATCGTCCCATTTCATTGAAAAGGCTCGCAGGTGGTATAAAAATAAATCAGTTTTGCATGAAGGGACCCAAATCCATAGTCGCCTCCAAACGGAAAGGAGAGGAAATTAATTATTTAAAAAAAATCTATGATAAGGCCTTTATAAAATAAAAAGCTAATAGAAGGTGCAATATTTAGGCCTAGCCAATATGCACAAAACATGTTAACAGCTAACTCAGCATACAAAACAATTAGCCTATATTGGACACATCCATCTCGCGATAACTCTGGTTTGTTTAGACATGTTTCTATATTTCTGAGGCATATTGTTACTTGCCGTATTGTGGGCCTACATCCTATCCTTAGCTAACTGTAGAGATATGGATAGGAAGAGACATGGGGTGGTCGGCGACGGAACCCCGGCGCACATCGCGTGGCCTAAAGCTAATCGCTAACTGACCTTTAGGAGATGAGAATGTGGAGTGACAGTCCGGGATATAGTATCCATGATGGTTTATGGGTCTAAAACTTACCACAGATCTTCAAACCCAGTTTCCGCGTGCAGCCTTGCATCCACGCGTCATAGTCTAAAACAGAATGTTTGGGGAGAACGTTTGAAAATCAAATTCTGAAATATATGAATAGTGTGATTTGGGTGACAGCGGATGAGTTTTTATAAAGCGTATGGCAATGCATGACACAACGGAGTGAAGAAGCATGAAGCAGATATTTGCAGCAGTAGATCTTTGTCTTGGGGAACTTCACCCTATCTCGCGGTTATTATTCCTCAACATTCGAATGGTCCGAATCCACACAGTCCAATCATAATGGGCCATCAGAGGCTCACCGATTTAATAAATACTGGCACGCACCCGGCGAGAGGCGGGTTGAAATAAACACCCGTGAAATGACCTCGCGAAAGAGAGCAGATATTAATTAGGTGAAACACAGTATTTGACTGGCGGGAGCTGGCGATGTCTAGTTGGCTGTTCGGAGACACACACACAGACACGCACACACACAGACACGCACACAGACACACACACACACACACACACACACACACACACACACACACACACACACACACACACACACACACACACACACACACACACACACACACACACACACACACACACACACACACACACACACACACACACACACACACACACACACACACACACACACCAGGCAGTATAGTGAAAACTAGGCTAATAGGCTACCTTATTTTGGAATTGTATGATGGAGAATGCCATCATAGCAACACAAAAACTCCAGCATACAGAGCAAAGCGATGGGACGGTAACAAGGCATATCTATATGCATATGAGCTTCATGATGGTGTTATTTGTCTAGGATGCAAGACCCAGACATAACGGCTCGAGGTGTCACTCAGAGCGCATGAAGGCGAGCGCTCCCCGAGACACACTCACACACAGACACCACGAGCCGCCTCAGGTCAGCGCGAGTGAGACAGAGCGTGGCAGCGAGATAATAGCAACATCCAACAGCAGCAGCAGAGAAACAGGCAGAGCACAAAAACAACATCACAGCCTTTTTCAAGCCATTGTGCACTCTGTCAAACCTGAAAAAATGTCAGACGGTATTACTGTTCTAGCCTATGATGCCATTTTTCCATATTAGGTCAATGGCAGACACGTTAGCTGGTTAACTAGCCCTCAAGCCTATACATTTTCCAAACGAAATATGGCTAGGGCTGTAGAGAGGAGGGTTTGGGTCATTTTTCTTTACGAAAATGTAACTTTCAGTGGTAGGCTAGACAAATATGCTAATATCAGTAATCCGATTCTAAATGTCCCCTTCTCTCAGTGTTCCGTGGCTAAATTTTCCAAGCGGGTCTCTACAAAACGAGTGCAAGCCATCATCACGAACACCGGAGTGGCTGCAATTACCAGCCATTCCCTGCGTAATTGCGCGGTTAACAGCTCTCTCATGGAGGACTGACTACATGATGCAAGGATTTTGAGGGGATAAATTATTATTTTTTAAATAAAAAAATCTGAATTGAAATGCTTGCAATTCAAAATATCGTTAGCCAATAAATAATAGCATGAACATACATTTAGGCTATTGGTTATAGGCTTTACAACATACATATTTTAAAACCATTATTTGATAGGTCTGGTTAAAAAAAAGAAGCAAAAAAGCAAAAGGAAATTCGATAGGGTTATTCCAAATAATTGTATATTTTATATTCCATAACTAATTCCTTTCCGGATCCATAGCGCTGAGGACATTATAACGACGCTCTTTGAGGCGATTACAGGAGGTCCGTTTCTCAGTGCACGCCGCTGATCCGTTAGACAGCGGCAGGCAGCTGTGATAGCTCTGTTTTTAACCGGAATGATTAACGACAGGGCCCACACGGTAAAAAGCCCGAGTGAGACTCATTTTTATCAGGCAGAGGGGAAGGGAGGGAGAGGGAGAGAGAGAATGGAGAGACTTACTTGTAGACGAAGGTCGTAAATTGGCTGAGTTGGGGTCCTGGTCCCCGCCAGTGGCTGTCGGTTCAGACGTGGCCATTAGTCCTCTGTTATTCCTGCGCGCTCCGGGATTCTTATCAGATTCTCAACGGAAATATCCAACCGGTTTCTGAAAACAAACGGCCAAGGGTTAAGATTGATGGCTCTGGATATTAAACAAATAAATAACTGCATTTATTTCTGAAAGATATGCATTATTTATTTGGAATAGCCTAAAATAGGCAACCTACGCTGAATTTGATCAGTGAAATTGAGCTTTAGTATCAGTGCAGTGAAGGGAGAGGATGATGCATCATTTGCTGTTATTATCTGCCTCTACGATCGGAATCATTTATTCTCGAACGTCAATAGGCTGCGAGCTGCATGCACATGCCGAGGGGAGATAAATGCTTTTGAACGATAATATCGCGTGCATTCAATTCCATTGGACCAAAATAAAGGCTGCAAATCTGACAAATGTATAGCCACTATATTCTACCTTATATACATTAACGAAAAAAACATGTTTTAAGCAGTAAATTGGACATAGAACCTTGTCCCCAGTGACGTTTTTATGGGTCATTAGAGCGAAATCATCCCCATCTCTGAGACATCAGTCTTGGGCGCTCAAGCTAAGCGAAGAGCACCAGACTGTCCAGTCTACTTTTTGATCAAAGAGAACGAAAACAAAGGTCTTCGTGTCTTCAATATAAAGCAAATAAATACGTCTAATCCTCAAACAAATCATCTTTATCAGACCTATTCACAATTAGGAATATGCTAAACGAAATATCCTTTCAGAATTACGCGCTATGGAATTCTTTGACTAATTTTCTCAAACAAATCTGGGTATTGTAAGAAAAAATAATATATTTGACAGACACTTGATCAATGATATTCTACTGAAATCCGTTGGAAAATGTATTGACATAAAGCATATCGATTTTTCAATTATGATGATCTTTGAATAACAGTGAAGCCAGCATCAGTTAATGTCATTATTGATAATAAATAGTAAGGCTAATGAATGAATCCTGCCACTCATATAGGTTAATAAATAACAAAAGACTGCCATTGCTATTAACATGTCATAGTAACACACTTTTGAACAAGTGAGATTTGGAAATCCGAACATTTAAGCGACAGGTCGTTTGTTAAAATATTTATGCCTTTCTAACCAATCACATCCTATTTTCGACCCCAATAAGAATGTGGATCGCAACAAATGTTGCAGTTGCTGGGCGCTGTGCAACATTATCTTTAAAAAAATAAATGCAAATATCTCACTATTATGGACAAATCAATCAATAGACCTATTACAAAAAAAGCTGTTTGGAAACGTGAGAGCGCTGGCGCTAGGAGGCAATACGCTACCTTACCGTCTGCGGGTGCACAGGTTGTCTTGTCGAGAGAAACTACCACCAAACAACCGAATTACAGTTCTCTATCCACCCAACGTTCTGAGACGCAAGACAGTTCAATGCCAACAACACCAGAATAACGACATCGAGACAAATTACATCCAGTAGCGTGCCAGTGATCCTTTTTCCCTCAAGAATATTTCATTTTTAATATATTTATTAGTGCGTGAATCGCCTATCCCCTCACGCACGTGTGAGTCATAGCATTACTTCCCTAAATTAAGCTTCTGCTGCTCGTGACAGAAAAAAAGCATACGAAAACCTCCCCACTTCCTGACAAATCAAATCAAATCAAAAATGATTTATAAAGACTTTCTTACATCAGCTGATATCTCAAAGTGCTGTACAGAAACCTGTCCTAAAACCCCAAAAAGCAAGCAATGCAGGTGTAGAAGCACTGACGTGTCCCCTTTTCTGTGACACAGGGAGACTTTTCTTCAGAAGGTGTGATGGTCATGAGAAATGCCTTTATCTCCTGTAAGATAAAATCACCAAGTGTCACTCTTGGGAAGTTTGATAAACATCACGTCCTCAATAGGCTACTTACTAACTTAGAGCTAAAAGGTGATCTTAGGGAACGACCAAAAACAACAGAGGAGGTTTTTTTTTTGTCACTTGCACCTAGATTGGGAAGGATATGTTGGCTCTAGACCACGAGGTGGCAGAAACGACTACGCTGATAGATCTATGTGGTAAGGAGCATTGGTGGTTTATTTCCAAAAATTGTGAAAGTCATGTAATAGCTCTTATCTATTCTGTATTGAAACTGGAGAAAAAAATATCCCATACCTCCTAGACTAGGCCTATAGGCTGAATAATAGAAAACAAACTAAAATAGAGTAGCCATGGTACACACCTGAGGGATCTTCGGGAATTCACCTGTAAGCTTCAAGGTCCTAAGCAGCAGGGCTCCAATGGGAAGTGTTCTCCACAGTCCACTCCACTGCCAAATGCCTCTTCTTTCACCCTCTCAGTCCTCTTTCAATAATCTCCTTCTTTTCTGCTCTCCCTCTACTTATTCTCTTCCCCGTCAGGACTTTTTAGAGATCATTGTTGCTCAACTTCCTCAGAAATTAACAGGCATTTAAAAAATGATCTGTGTCATTGCATTTATGTTGAAATGTAGAGGTGTTGAAAGGTCTATTAATAATACTGGTTGTACTAGAAATGTAGAGTACGTTTCCACTTAGTCCTTGAGTACTTCTGTCAAACAAACCCTTGTGTAGAAGAAACCAGAAATACACAGATGTCATGATGCTGAACTTTATTGTGTAATTTACATGAAGATTAAACAGGGACGTGGTGATGAGGAAACCATGTATGCTGTGATGGCCTCACCAAGGAAATGTGCGAATGTGAAATGTAAAATAGTGACACAATTGATATATATATATATATATATATATATATATATATATATATATATATACTCATACAAAAGGAAAAGAAACTAACTGATATTTCCACTGTCAGACTGGGCAGTGTGCTGGTGACTGACAGCTATGGAGAAAGGTGAGAGGGTGGACATGGTTTGTGTCTCCTCTCCTGCTCCTCTTCCTCATCTGACGACGATGAGGAGGAGGAAGAGGAGGAGGAGCTGTCTGAACTCTGAGGAGAGTCTTGATCACTCCTAGAGTCATCTTCATCACCGGAGTCTGAACAATCATCATCATCATCTTGGCTTTTCTCCTCTTGCTCTGATGGAACATTGCATAGGAACAAAGCAAAGACTTTGATGAGCTATATCAGATGTGTCAGTGTTGGAACAAAAGCCTGCACACATAGTAACTCTCCAGAACTAGGGTTAATGTGACCACTTGAATCCAACTTCCAACAATTGTCACACAGCTACAGTGGCCGAAAGTCTTCTCCCACAATAACCTTTTTGTGCATGTGCATGATTTGGAGGGAGCCACTCACCTCTCTCCAGCCTCTCCTGGATGAGAGGAATGAACTGTTTGGCTTCTGGATTATTTGGTTCATAGACCAGAACTGGAAGAACAGAGCATAGACACATCAATCATCTGGTTGGCTAATTAATTAATTATTTGGTTGATTGATGCAATGAGAGACACATTTTACCCCCTTTTTCTCCCCAACTTCGTGGTATCCAATTGTTAGTAGTTACTGTCTTGTCTCATCGCTACAACTCCTGTATGGGCTCGGGAGAGACGAAGGTTGAGAGTCATGCATCCTCCGAAACACAACCCAACCAAGCCGCACCAATGTGTTGGAGGAAACACCATACACCTAGTGACCCGGTCAGCGTACACTGCGTCCGGCCCGCCACAGGAGTCGCTAGTGCGCGATGAGACAAGGATATCCCTACCGGCCAAACCCTCCCTAACCCGGATGACCCTAGGCCAATTGTGCGTCCCCCTATGGACCTCCCAGTCGCGGCCGGCTGTGACAGAGCCTGGGCTCGAACCCAGAGTCTCTGGATGACAGAACTTACTCATCTGACACAGTTTCTTTGCCAGCACAAAGTCTTTATCCATCACAGACTTGAGGAACTGAAATCACAGACACAGATGGGTGTCACAGTCCATCCAGGCAGACCCAGCCTCTCATTGTTAACCAGCAATCTGAATTCCTCCATTAATCAGGGAAAATTACATCTGATATGAATGTATTAATTTTTAGTCAGTCTAATGTGGGACTTGGTCTGACATGAACTGAAGAGTTAATTTACCTCAGCCATCAGCTCCAGTGGAGCCCTGTATCCCTCCTCCTCATCATCATCTGCCTCACCATCATCATCATCCTCCTCCTCAGTGTGCTCTTCCTCCCCTTCTGGTTCAAGAGGGGGGAGGGGCTCCGCTGGAGGGTGAACACACATAGAGCAGGGGGTAGTTTGGGCCTGTGGCTGCACAAACACTCTTCCTCCTGCCCCACAAAACATCATCATCATTTTTCAGCAGTCATTCTCTGTTTCAATCTACCAATCTATCTATAACAACCCACTGGGCACAGATGTCAATTCTACGTTTATTCCATGTTGGTTCAACGTAATTTCATTGAAATGACGTGGAAACAACTTTGATTCAACCAACGTGAGCCCAGTGGGAATGCTCTTCTACTCTAGTAGTCCTGTCAT
Organism: Oncorhynchus keta; assembly: GCF_023373465.1. Classification (NCBI taxonomy): domain Eukaryota; kingdom Metazoa; phylum Chordata; class Actinopteri; order Salmoniformes; family Salmonidae; genus Oncorhynchus; species Oncorhynchus keta. The sequence continues at coordinate 13,892,774 of NC_068443.1, read as the reverse complement.
ATTCTACTGACCTGTAACAGCTGAAGCCGACTGCTGTGATTTCTTATTATCCTTCATCTTCAGGTCTTGGCTGAGGATCACAGGAGGTCCAGCGAACCCAACACTAATGTTATTCACACCTCCTGCACAGAGCACGTTGAATCTCCCAGGTGGAGTGACCTGGGTGGAAAACAAATTAGATATACAGACTAATAAATGATAAATGCAATAGCTTAGGGTTTTCTTTTTTGGGGGGTTAGGGGTTTTGTGCTTTCTTAAAGATGATTTACCGACCTTCATAGGATTTGATACTGCTTGTGTAGGAAGGCTACTTCTGAAAAATACCAAAAAACACACACAAAAATATGTAAATGTTTGCATCACATCAACTTGTGATGTGCAACTTTCTATCATGGAAACTCAACACCATGCCAGATGTTTTATGATGTAGTTAGGACTGGTCTTGTTGTAAATTCTTACCGGGGTGCGGCAGTAAAATACTTGGCTCCCACAGCTTCTAGAATCAAAAGAAGAAAGGGAGGGTGTCATATATCCAGGTCAGAGTAGAATGGAAAGTACAGCAGTGGTTGTTTGTTTCACCCTGCATACCAGATCTTTACACAGGCCTACATACCTTTAGGCATGTGTGTCTCAAGAAGTGCAGGGGCCACCTATATCAAAAGCAGGGAAAATATGAATATATGTATTTCATACAAATGAAATATTTATCTGAAATAAAATCATCTTCCCAACATGTCTTGTTTCATCATGTCTTTGACAAAATAAACACGTTTTACCTGCTTCTGTGGAACCTTGGAAGAACCCACACATTCAAGTCTGGAAACAACAACATTAGAAACTTAAGACTGACAGCGAGCAAACGTCGTTACATGTAAGCACTCCCCTCCCCTAACTAATACGTTAATAATAGTAGTTCTAGTTGATACCTCTTGGATACAATGTCTCATTTGAAAGAAATGTGTCTGTCATATCAGCGATTCATTGTGCAAGCACTGTGTTTGTCACATTGGCATATCATATTTGTAACCAATAACTCACGTTAATAACTAGCTACGTTAGCTAGCTACTGTAATGCTCAGCTGAATAGCTTGCTGGCTCACCTGCTCATCTAGCCGATTCTCGATTACTACCAAACCCGGAGCAGTCCGATAAAGTTTAACAATAAATATTTCTATAAGAAACAATATTTTGCTTTGTATTATCGATGGAGTCGTAGTAACATTATCTAGCTCACGGTGTTGCTTGCAAGTTTAGTGGCTCATAAAACACTAGAGGGAGAAAACAAAGTTTCATTCCCATGACAACGGGTGAACTCCCCCCTTCAGCCCCACGTGAGTGCCCTGGTGCTACGTAACGGCTGTTCTATGATGGTGGCGCTTTCACTTGCTTTCTTGTCAACTGTCACACAAACCACACATAAAGCCCAGGACCACCTCACAAAACGTTTTGTCAGGGTAAGAATATCATGATAAAAGGTTATGATAATGTCCTGTCTCTCTGTTCCCTCCCCTCTCTCATGTTTTTATTTATTTTTATTAAGTACACATTCTTATTTACAATGACGGCCAGGTAACAGTGGGCCTTGTTCAGAGGCAGAACGAAATAATTTTGACCTTGTCACCACTGTGTGTGTGTGTGTGTGTGTTTTGAGAGATATAGGCTACCAGGTGAAAAGTGAAATAGGGAAGTATAGAATGCTGACAGTTGATACAATCAGCTGAAACAACACAAATGAATCTCCTCATATAGGGTATTAGGTTAAACAACAACAGAACCGCCAAACAAGTACAAGTTGTAAAGCAGACTTTATCAACCCTATTTAAAGCATGGACTGGCAAGCTATGATTCTACTCTTAGATGAAACGTAGCATGAGCACTGAGTACATTTGTGTCAGCTGACCATCGGAGGGAAGGGTGCAAAGAAACACTGATTTAAAGTACAGCATCTAAGCCTCTGAGGTAGGCAGAAGATGTGGTACTGTTTAAATGAAATTCTCTCTCAGCCACCTACTGCGGCAGACGGCTGCTCTCTTCCAGAGATAGACCTACAGACGGCCAGGCTGTAGCCTGCTCTCTTCCAGGGATAGACCTACAGACGGCCAGGCTGTAGCCTGCTCTCTTCCAGGGATAGACCTACAGACGGCCAGGCTGTAGCCTGCTCTCTTCCAGGGATAGACCTACAGACGGCCAGGCTGTAGCTTGATCTCTTCCAGAGATAGACCTGCAGACGGCCAGGCTGCAGCCTGCTCTCCTCCAGAGATAGACATGCAGACGGCCAGGCTGTAGCCTGCTGTCTTCCAGAGATAGACCTGCAGACGGCCAGGCTGTAGCCTGCTGTCTTCCAGAGATAGACCTGCAGACGGCCAGGCTGTAGCCTGCTGTCTTCCAGAGATAGACCTGCAGACGGCCAGGCTGTAGCCTGCTGTCTTCCAGAGATAGACCTACAGACGGCCAGGCTGTAGCCTGCTCTCTTCCAGAGATAGACCTGCAGACGGCCAGGCTGTAGCCTGCTCTCTTCCAGAGATAGACCTGCAGACGGCCAGGCTGTAGCCTGCTCTCTTCCAGAGATAGACCTGCAGACGGCCATGCTGTAGCCTGCTCTCTTCCAGAGATAGACCTGCAGACGGCCAGGCTGTAGCCTGCGCTCTTCCAGGGATAGACCTACAGACGGCCAGACTGTAGCCAGCTCCCTTCCAGAGATAGACCTGCAGACGGCCATGCTGTAGCCTGCTCTCTTCCAGAGATAGACCTGCAGACGGCCAGGCTGTAGCCTGCTCTCTTCCAGAGATAGACCTGCAGACGGCCAGGCTGTAGCCTGCTCTCTTCCAGAGATAGACCTGCAGACGGCCAGGCTGTAGCCTGCTCTCTTCCAGAGATAGACCTGCAGACGGCCAGGCTGTAGCCTGCTCTCTTCCAGAGATAGACCTGCAGACGGCCAGGCTGTAGCCTGCTCTCATCCAGAGATAGACCTGCAGACGGCCAGGCTGTAGCCTGCTCTCTTCCAGAGATAGACCTGCAGACGGCCAGGCTGTAGCCTGCTCTCATCCAGAGATAGACCTGCAGACGGCCAGGCTGTAGCCTGCTCTCTTCCAGAGATAGACCTGCAGACGGCCAGGCTGTAGCCTGCTCTCATCCAGAGATAGACCTGCAGACGGCCAGGCTGCAGCCTGCTCTCTTCCAGAGATAGACCTGCAGACGGCCATGCTGTAGCCTGCTCTCTTCCAGAGATAGACCTGCAGACGGCCAGGCTGTAGCCTGCTCTCTTCCAGAGATAGACCTGCAGACGGCCATGCTGTAGCCTGCTCTCTTCCAGAGATAGACCTTGTCATGGCCATGGCCAACTTATTTTTTGTGTGCGAATGTATGTGTATATCTTAATTCCTGGTGAAAGTGTAAACGTGTCTTACGGTCGGGCAGGTAGGCAGGTAGGCAGGCAGGAGACAGAGGATAAGGTAAAAAAAAATGGTGGTTCTATTCACACAAATATAATATCGTAGTGATTGTGGCAGTGGATAATGTCAACAAATAATGAAAAAAGGACTTGCAACAACAATTGGTCTAAGAAAATATGCTACGGATAGGCCAGTAAGCCTAGGCTACTGTGGAGAGTTAAAATACAGCCTACATTTCAGACACTATCCCATTAGAGTTTTCAGAACACTGGCAAAGCCTGTCGAAATACCTGGGCAAAACCATTACCTCAACAAGCAGGATTACATACAAATCTCATTCAGTATATAAACTGAAGGCTATAAAAGTCTAGAAGCATCATACATTAACGTCACATAATATTCACAGGACTTTCTCAATCAAACTGGGATACACTTCAATTTGAGACATCTCATTTAATAAAATAATAAATTGAGTACTCGTGCTAATACACATACGCAGGTGAGGTTCTTTGTAGAGTGCGGAGGTGCACGAGCATAGCTCTGAGAAGCAGCAACAAACAAACACAGTAAACACTATTAATAGCCTACTTCATATTTAGGCAGTCATTGTAAAGAAAAGGTTGTTCTTAACTGACTTGCCTAGTTAAATAAAGGTTAAATAAAAAAAGTAAAAATATTTATAGCTCCAGATGTTCAAAACTAGTAGAAAAGGCTTAGGTCTATCAGCATTTTGAAAAGTCGATTTAATAATACTTAACTTTGGATATTTTGTCCCAAATTACCAACTGCATGAGGACCAACTCCTGGCCATACAAGGCACTTTAGCAGAAAATGCTAGCTTGTTATTAGGTCAGGAAGCATGCAATGTCTTCAAGAGGAGAGTGGAGCTCAAACTTGGGCGCTAGTGTTATGTGCACAGGTATGCCCATCATCACACCTCATGGAGTGATAGGCAACTGAACACAACTCATACCTGCAAATCAACTCAACGCATACTTATCAGAAAATACGCACTCTTGTGGAATGTATCAGTAGGCTTGCCTACTCTATGGCATAGAGTAGCCTAGATATAAATTCCACCTTCGAGAAGGTAAAAACATTTTAGGGACAGGTCAGTTAATTTACCAGTCACAGAACTCAAGTCATTCTGTGCAAAAGAAAATGGTGGAATTTCAATATTATGTGCTTTTAGATTGACATAAAACTGGGGCCTTAGAGAGTCTTCAATTTGCTCTGTTTGACAGCCAGGTACAAACCTCAGCGCTGTCAGTCAGCAGAAGGTTCAGCTCCAGACAGGGTAGAGGAGCTAGAGGCCCATTAGATTATTCACTTGTGAAATAGAGGGTGGTGCCTCTGGAATGTACACTGATTGAGTAGGCAAATTTATGGAGATTGTACTCCTATTAGAGACACGTGAGACAGTTCCGCAATTTATTTATATTTGATTGAACCTTTCTTTATTTAACTAGGCAAGTCAGTTAAGAACAAATTCTTATTTACAATGACGGCCTACCAAAAGGCACAAGGCCTCCTGAGATAGACTTGGTGGGATTTACAATGACGGCCTACCAATAGGCACAAGGCCTCCTGAGATAGACTTGGTGGGTTGAACTGGAATGTTATCTTCTGTTTACCCAATTGTTCCTTTGGGTGGGGGGCCATCGCCTTCAAAGGCCTCTCGCAGTTCTCGGTCTCCTCCAATGAAGTTTGTTCCATTGTCCGAAAGGTGCTCGAAGGACTTCCCTTGAAGTGCAATGAAGCTTCTTATAGGCATCGGTTCATCAGCATCCAAGCTCTCCAGGAGGTCCAGGTGGCTGCAGCGATAGGCCATACATTTGTAGACAATGTCCCATGTCTTTTCGTTAATGAATGGTCCGAACCAATTCACTTCGGTAGAGTAGAAGGGTGGCTTCTACAGTCGTGGCCAAAAGTTTTGAGAATGACACAAAAATACATTTTCACGAAGTCTGCTGCCTCAGTTTGTATGATGGCAATTTGCATATACTGTAGAATGTTATGAAGAGTGATCAGATGAATTGCAATTAATTGCAAAGTCCCTCTTTGCCATGCAAAGAACTGAACCCCCCCCAAAAAAATTCCACTGCATTTCAGCCCTGCCACAAAAGGACCAGCTGACATCATGTCAGTGATTCTCTCGTTAACACAGGTGTTAGTGTTGACGAGGACAAGGCTGGAGATCACTCTGTCATGCTGATTGAGTTTGAATAACAGACTGAAAGCTTCAAAATGAGGGTGGTGCTTGGAATCATTGTTCTTTCTCTGTCAACCATGGTTACCTGCAAGGAAACACGTGCCGTCATCATTGTTTTGCACAAAAAGGGCTTCACAGGCAAGGATATTGCTGCCAGTAAGATTGCACCTAAATCAACCATTTATCGGATCACCAAAAACTTCAAGTAGAGCGGTTCAACGGTTGTGACGAAGGCTTCAGGGCGCCCAAGAAAGTCCAGCAAGCGCCAGGATTATCTCCTAAAGTTGATTTAGCTGCGGGATTAGGGCAAGAATGGTACCAATATATCCTCAGAGAGCAACTTCTCCCAACCACCCAGGAACAGTTTGGTGACAAACAATGCCTTTTCCAGCATGATGGAGCACCTTGCCATAAGGCAAAAGTGATAACTAAGTGGCTCTTGGAACAAAACATCGATATTTTGGGTCCATGGCCAGGAAACTCCCCAGACCTTAATCCCATTGAGAACTTGTGGTCAATCCTCAAGAGGCGGATGGACAAACAAAAACCCACAAAGTCTGACAAACTCTAACGTTTGCTTATGCAAGAATGGGCTGCCATCAGTCAGGATTTGGCCCAGAAGTTAATTGACAGCATGCCCTGGCGGATTGCAGAGGTCTTGAAAAGGGTCAACACTGCAAATATTGACTCTTTACATCAACTTCATGTAATTGTTAATAAAAGCCTTTGACACTTATGAAATGCTTGTATTTATACTTCAGTATTCCATTGTAACATCTGACAAAAATATCTAAAGACACTGAAGCAGCAAACTGTGAAAATTAATATTTGTGTCATTCTCAAATCTTTTGGCCACAACTGTACAGCTGCCGATGAGCAGTTGGTAAAACAATATGCATGGTATTTTGCAATACTAAACACTAAAAACGACATTATCACTACTTGGAAGGACATTCTATAGAGTAAGTCAAAACTTACGAATATCTGGGAGTTTGGGTGGATGAGAAGTTGAGCTTCACCACCCAAACTGCTTATTGAGTTGATTAACCTGTTTGGGATGGTGGGCAGTATTTTCACTTCCGGATGAAAAGCGTGCCCACAGTAAACTGCCTACTCAGGCCCAGAAGCTGGGATATGCATATAATAGATTTGGATAGAAAACACTCAAAAGTTTCTAAAACTGTTAAAATAATGTTTGTTGTTGAGTTCACTGTGTTTTCTATTGGTTTTCTATTGGAAACTAGATGTATGAGGCACCTAGTTGCAGTTCCTATGGCTTCTACTAGATGTCAAGTCTTTAGAAATTGGTTGAAGTTTTTCCTTTGAGAAGTAGGGCTGTTCAGACTGAGTGTCAAGCCAAGTGGACTCTTTTGTTTGGTGCGCGCGACCTGGAACTCACTCCACTTTGATTTTTATCTGCTATTGAACACAGTATATTACATCTTAAAACTGTTAAGATGGAATATACAGTGTTCAATAATATCAAAATAATTTCAAAATAATATTAATTACTTACGTTTTAGGATACCTAAAGTTGGATTAGGAAAGTTGTTTGAAATGTTTGGACCAAGTTTACAGGTAACTTATTAGATACTTTGTAGTCATGTTGGGCGAGTTGGAACCGGTGTATTTCTGAATCAAACGCGCCAAATAAATTGACATTTTGGGGATATAACGAAGGAATTTATCGAACAAAAGGACCATTTGTGATGTTTATGGGACATTTTGGAGTGCCAAAAGAAGATCTTCAAAGGTAAGGCATGAATTATATCGTTATTTCTGACTTTTGTGTCGCACCTCCCTAGTTGAACATGATTTGTTATGCATTTGTATGATGAGGCGCTGTCCTCAGATAATCGCATGGTTTGCTTTCGCTGTAAAACCTTTTTGAAATCTGACATGGCGGCTGGATTAACAAGACGTTAATCTTTATTTTGGTGTATTGCACTTGTGATTTTATGAAAGTTAAATATTTCTAATAATTTAATTCCGCTCACGGAAAGTCTAGCCGTAACAGGTTTTAAGTGTCCTTTCATTACTCAGCCAACCTAAAGCCACAGGACCTGGTGTCCCTGGAGGAGTTCAAAGGTCAAATACAGTAGATGAGCAGGTTTTTGAGACATGTCGTTGTTTCTAATTGCCACTAGTTTGCGTTACCTTATGTAAGGAAGCATGTCGTTTTACTTCACACACACCACACATGTCTGCAGACACACACCACACACACACACCCACCCACAGTTTGTTTGCTGTTGTGTTTGTGTTGTTGCCATTGTCTTTTTTTATCCTATCCTTTTTAAGCCTATTGCCTCTTGTCAGGCCGTTAAGACTTTGTTCTTTATTGACTAGCCTGGTTAAATAAAGGTTAAATAAAAATATATCTGCCATCTTAGGAACTTCAGGTTTGGCGCAACAGGTCTGGTAAACCTGTCTGCTGGAACTTCCGGATGGCCTCCCTTCCCAGCAGAATCCAGTATCTGCAATGCAGTTCTGCCAGAACCCTCTCTGGACCAGGATGGAGGAGAGTCTCGTTGAAATCTTGAATGAGAGGCTTGGTCAGCGGATTATGCGGATCCAAGACGATGGGGTGCATAGCATCCATCTCCAGGTGCTCTGCTCTGTGCAGTCTACCACCAACTCAGAGGATTCCTGAATCTTTATCGTCTTCAGCAGACAAGGGACCCAGACGACTGTTAGAGGGTCTAGACCAGTTTGACCTATTCAGGAAACTATTTCTGAGCTTGCTTCAGGAAGAGGTTCTCTGCAGTTATGTAGTCTGCTACTTTGCTAGGTGAACTGGAAAGTGGATCCTACGCCCTGTGTGGGGATCTAGGTGTTGCCTTTCCATGTATCGAACTTGCTGATATCTGGGAGCTGAGGACTGGAACTGACAGACACATTTACGCAGAAGGCTGATTTCTCCAGTTCGCTGTTGTCAGGCTCTGGGCCAGCAGAAGGAATTGATCGCCACTGATCTTCTGAGTGTTGTAGGAACTCAAGGCCTTGGTGCTATCAATGCGGAATTCGATGCAGACCTATTTCAAGGTCTTTCCCCAAGTGATGTCATCTGCCGGGTTGTTCGCGGGATCCACATACCTACAGTTGGCTACATCTGAAAGGTCCTGAATCTCTGCTACACAAGTTCCTACAAAGACCTTGTATCTACACAATTCTGACATGAGCCGATGAAAGACTGGTGGAATCGGACCAGAGGATGACTTGTCCAATGGGCAGGGTGAGTTCTATTTGGAGGACGCTGGCCAGCTGAGCTTCAGTGAGGGCAGCAGTCAGCTCTAAGCGAGGCATCGACAGCTGCTTCTTTAGTGCGACGCGAGACCTAGTCGGAATGAAGGAGATGTGTACCTGCTTCTGGTCATCCACAGTCCGCATGTAGGCAACATAGCCATATGTGTAGGTCCCTGGTTGGCTTTGGGGAGTCAGCATATGTTGGCCTGTGACTACTAGGGAGTTCCATCTGGACCAAGTCAGTAATCTCTTGTTCCCAGACAAGCCATCTATCCAGGAGGCTCTGAGGCTGAAAGAGGTCGTCCCAACCTATTTCTTCTTTCCACAGGTCCTGGACGAGTACCTTGGCTCGGGTTGTGAAAGGCAGGATGTAGCCTAGTAGGTTGTATTGACAGGTGAGCACGCTGTAGATATTCATCATTGTAGGTTCGAAGCGCTCCACATTGGGGTGCTTGTATCCCATGGAGTATCGGAGGCAGTTTCAACATTTCCCAAGGGTTGGCTCCTGTAGATCCATGCTACTGTGGGAAATTCACAGTTCGCTGCTTTCTGATCTGGCCTTGGGGGGTAAGTGCTCAATGACAGCTGGTATGTTACTTGCCCCCTGGCGTATCACAAGGCCTCCAGTCTGGAGCAACTGGCACATCTGTGCAACTAAACGCCATCAACTTCTATCCTAGAGGTGGACGTTAGGAGTAGCATCATGGCTTGCTGGTCTTGTTTTGAGCAAGTCACTAGCTTCTCACCCAAGTAGGAAAGGGTAACGATCTGCCAAAGTTGCTCCACGTTTCTGAAGAGCTTGGTGGAAGGCGAAATGGTAGTGGTGAGCAGGTATTGCTGTTCAGCTGGTGCTGTGTGGACAAAGCTAGAAGACACTTGCAGTGTCCAGCTGAGTTCAGTGTGGAGAGTGATGGGTCCACCAGGTGAGGCTTTGCACACTGGCTGTATGGGTATCAGGAGGTGAGGCATGCCTGAACGAATCAGCAGCAGAGGTTGAGCGTGGTCCACCGGTGGCAAAGGCAGCTTGCAGCGGTGGTCATATCACCTTTGGAGAGCTGCTACTGGGCAGGAGTGTTCGGAAAGGCCGTGGTTGTCTGTGGTGAATGCCTGGCGTAGCTGATACTTCTTGAAAGGTTTGGGGGGGACACTTCTTGAAAGGCATGGGGGGACACATCATAGGTAATTGAGGCACCTTGTAGTTGCACAACATGTTTTAAAACTGTCCTGAGAGTGAGAGTCTCAGGCTCAGAAGTGAGGTTTAGTTGAAGAACAGCCTGTGGCAGGACAATGCTATGCTCCGAGCCATCATCGAGCACGGCACATGTCTCCAGGACTCCGCCTCCATAGTGAAGTTGGACTTTCACGACCTTCAGCATTAGCTTCAGCGAACGGTTCGGCCTGTCCAGGTACACCTTGGTTATAGGGACACTCACCATGAGAAAGCTCTTCTGTTTTTTTTGTATGGTGTTGTGAAGGATCGCTAGGTTCTTCTCTCTCCATGTCTTGCAAGGCTGTCCATCTTTTATCCACTTGAGGATCTGTCCTGTGTTCAGCTTCTTAAACACTTCACGTGTTAAGAAAGTGTTCTTTATTGTCACAATGAGGTCAGTATGACTTGGATTGGAATTCTCCTTGGATTGAGCAGGCTCCTTGGAACTTGGGTCTTCACTTGTGTTGAAATCAAATCAAATCAAATTTTATTTGTCACATACACATGGTTAGCAGATGTTAATGCGAGTGTAGCGAAATGCTTGTGCTTCTAGTTCCGACAATGCAGTAATAACCAACAAGTAATCTAACTAACAATTCCAAAACTACTGTCTTATACACAGTGTAAGGGGATAAAGAATATGTACATAAGGATATATGAATGAGTGATGGTACAGAGCAGCATAGGCAAGATACAGTAGATGGTATCGAGTACAGTATATACATATGATGAGTATGTAAACAAAGTGGCATAGTTAAAGTGGCTAGTGATACATGTATTACATAAGGATGCAGTCGATGATATAGAGTACAGTATATACGTATGCATATGAGATTAATAATGTAGGGTAAGTAACATTATATAAGGTAGCATTGTTTAAAGTGGCTAGTGATATATTTACATCATTTCCCATCAATTCCGATTATTAAAGTGGCTGGAGTTGTGTCAGTGTCAGTGTGTTGGCAGCAGCCACTCAATGTTAGTGGTGGCTGTTTAACAGTCTGATGGCCTTGAGATAGAAGCTGTTTTTCAGTCTCTCGGTCCCAGCTTTGATGCACCTGTACTGACCTCGCCTTCTGGATGATAGCGCGGTGAACAGGCAGTGGCTCGGGTGGTTGTTGTCCTTGATGATCTTTATGGCCTTCCTGTAACATCGAGTGGTGTAGGTGTCCTGGAGGGCAGGTAGTTTGCCCCCGGTGATGCGTTGTGCAGACCTCACTTCCCTCTGGAGAGCCTTACGGTTGTGGGCGGAGCAGTTGCCGTACCAGGCGGTGATACAGCCCGCCAGGATGCTCTCGATTGTGCATCTGTAGAAGTTTGTGAGTGCTTTTGGTGACAAGCCGAATTTCTTCAGCCTCCCGAGGTTGAAGAGGCGCTGCTGCGCCTTCTTCACGATGCTGTCTGTGTGAGTGGACCAATTCAGTTTGTCTGTGATGTGTATGCTGAGGAACTTAAAACTTGCTACCCTCTCCACTACTGTTCCATTGATGTGGATAGGGGGGTGTTCCCTCTGCTGTTTCCTGAAGTCCACAATCATCTCCTTAGTTTTGTTGACGTTGAGTGTGAGGTTATTTTCCTGACACCACACTCCTCCCTGTAGGCCGTCTCGTCGTTGTTGGTAATCAAGCCTACCACTGTTGTGTCGTCCGCAAACTTGATGATTGAGTTGGAGGCGTGCGTGGCCACGCAGTCGTGGGTGAACAGGGAGTACAGGAGAGGGCTCAGAACGCACCCTTGTAGGGCCCCAGTGTTGAGGATCAGCGGGGTGGAGATGTTGTTGCCTACCCTCACCACCTGGGGGCGGCCCGTCAGGAAGTCCAGTACCCAGTTGCACAGGGCGGGGTCGAGACCCAGGGTCTCAAGCTTGATGACGAGCTTGGAGGGTACTATGGTGTTGAATGCCGAGCTGTAGTCGATGAACAGCATTCTCACATAGGTATTCCTCTTGTCCAGATGGGTTAGGGCAGTGTGCAGTGTGGTTGAGATTGCATCGTCTGTGGACCTATTTGGGCGGTAAGCAAATTGGAGTGGGTCTAGGGTGTCAGGTAGGGTGGAGGTGATATGGTCCTTGACTAGTCTCTCAAAGCACTTCATGATGACGGAAGTGAGTGCTACGGGGTAGTCGTTTAGCTCAGTTACCTTAGCTTTCTTGGGAACAGGAACAATGGTGGACCTCTTGAAGCATGTGGGAACAGCAGACTGGTATAGGGATTGATTGAATATGTCCGTAAACACACCGGCCAGCTGGTCTGCGCATGCTCTGAGGGCACGGCTGGGGATGCCGTCTGGGCCTGCAGCCTTGCGAAGGTTAACACGTTTAAATGTCTTACTCACCTCGGCTGCAGTGAAGGAGAGTCCGCATGTTTCCGTTGCAGGCCGTGTCATTGGCACTGTATTGTCCTCAAAGCGGGCAAAAAAGTTATTTAGTCTGCCTGGGAGCAAGACATCCTGGTCCGTGACTGGGCTGGTTTTCTTCTTGTTGTCCGTTATTGACTGTAGACCTTGCCACATGCCTCTTGTTTCTGAGCCGTGGAATTGAGATTCTACATTGTCTCTGTACTGATGCTTAGCTTGTTTGATAGCCTTGCGGAGGGAATGTTACCAGTCACCTTGCCCTGATTAAAAGCAGTGGTTCGCGCTTTCAGTTTCACGCGAATGCTGCCATCAATCCACGGTTTCTGGTTAGGGAATGTTTTAATCGTTGCTATGGGAACGACATCTTCAACGCACGTTCTAATGAACTCGCACACCGAATCAGCGTATTCGTCAATGTTGTTATCTGACGCAATACGAAACATATCCCAGTCCATGTGATGGAAGCAGTCTTGGAGTGTGGAGTCAGCTTGGTCGGACCAGCGTTGGACAGACCTCAGCGTGGGAGCTTCTTTTTTAGTTTCTGTCTGTAGGCAGGGATCAATAAAATGGAGTCGTGGTCAGCTTTTCCGAAAGGAGGGCGGGGCAGGCCCTTATATGCGTCGCGGAAGTTAGAGTAACAATGATCCAAGGTTTTTCCACCCCTGGTTGCGCAATCGATATGCTGATAAAATTTAGGGAGTCTTGTTTTCAGATTAGCCTTGTTAAATCCCCAGCGACAATGAATGCAGCCTCCGGATAAATGGATTCCAGTTTGCAAAGAGTCAAATAAAGTTCGTTCAGAGCCATCGATGTGTCTGCTTGGGGGGGTATATACGGCTGTGATGATAATCGAAGAGAATTCTCTTGGTAGATAATGTGGTCGACATTTGATTGTGAGGAATTCTAAATCAGGTGAACAGAAGGATTTGAGTTCCTGTATGTTTCTTTCATCACACCATGCTCTCGTTAGCCATAAGGCATACGCCCCCGCCCCTCTTCTTACCAGAAAGATGTTTGTTTCTGTCGGCGCGATGCGTGGAGAAACCCGCTGGCTGCACCGCCTCGGATAGCGTCTCTCCAGTGAGCCATGTTTCCGTGAAGCAAAGAACGTTACAGTCTCTGATGTCCCTCTGGAATGCTACCCTTGCTCGGATTTCATCAACCTTGTTGTCAAGAGACTGGACATTGGCGAGAAGAATGCTAGGGAGTGGTGCACGATGTGCCCGTCTCCGGAGTCTGACCGCCTCGTTTCCCTCTTTTTCGGAGTCGGTTTTTTGGGTCGCCGCATGGGATCCATTCCGTTGTCCTGTTTGAAAGGCAGAACACAGGATCCGCGTCGCGAAAATCATATTCTTGGTCGTACTGATGGTGAGTTGACGGTGATCTTATATTCAGTAGTTCTTCTCGACAGTATGTAATGAAACCTAAGATGACCTGGGGTACTAATGTAAGAAATAACACGTAAAAAAAACAAAAAACTGCATAGTTTCCTAGCAACGCGAAGCGAGGCGGCCATCTCTGTCGGCGCCGGAATACTACAGGATCCACATAAATGAGGATCGAAGCAGATTTCTCGTTCTGCTCGTGGTGTTGTAGGCTTTGGTTTTTCCATTTATATTTCAAGGTTGGACATTAGCACGTTAGCACACTAGTGTCACCTCATTAGTCAGTATGTGTTACACCTGTTTTGTTTTAATTTGAAGTGTTTAGAATCCGTAGACACCATTTTTATATTGGAGGAGGAAATGCATTTATGTGGATCCTGTTGTGAAATGGAAGTTGTTTTCTGTTTATTGTGAGCAAACTTGTCCAACAAAAATATAGGATATATTTGTTGTCTTAAGGGGGAAGGTGTTGCAGGCTTTAGTTTTTCCATTTATTTTTTTCGTGATTTGGATGTTAGCATGTAGCACGTTGGGCACCAATTGGTGTCAACTCATTACTCAGTATGTGTTACACCTGTGCTGGCTTGTCAACTCATTAGTCAGAAAGGCATAGGTAATATTTAAGAGTGGCTGGCCCAGTGCTCCAGTTCGCTTGAGTTTTGGTGGAGGTTTAATGCCTTTAGTTGGCTCTCCCTATTTAGATTTATTAAAAAACAATCCTTTATCTGATTTTCCTTGTTTTCGGTTTGCTTTACTTTTTGGTTTGCTTCCTGTCTTTACGTTTGGTGTGGGTTTTTATTTTGTTTTCCTTTTCTTGGGCAAATTTAGTGGATGCTCATTGTGGGTGTCTTTTCGGTACCAGTTGTTGTTGCTAGCCAACTTTCAGTAGACACCCCCATGAGTGTCTTTCAGAACCCCTCTTAGAACCCCACCTGTTTCGTTTTGGTTGTTGTTCGTGACTATTTGTTTGTTTCCCCTTCTGTTTGAGTGAACATTTTTGGTTTCTTGCTGGAGAACGTAGCGGTGGGGGGCACGATGCTCTTTCTTGAATGGCTTGTGCGTATTTTATTGATAGAGGGCTGCAGCTCGGCTTAATATGCGCTTAGCCTGGGACTTCTCTGTGACTAGGCTGTCAAGTCAAGTAGCGTGTACATCTGGTCCGTAGCAGTCCTGAGGATGCTGCGGGTGAAACAGTGCTTAACAAAATCATCAAGGTAGCTCTGAGCTCATAGCTACCACTGGACGAGTTGGTGGGGCTGACCATACTTGTCCTGCAGGGCTTGTAAGGCAGCAGTGTAAGGTCTCATGTAGGCCTTAGCAAGCTGGACAGCACTATGTAGTTACAGGTGGGCCAGGAGCACTTGATACTTATACAGCTCGTTTAGGTGTCTGACTGCTCATCAGGTTGTCTAGGGCCATCTTGAGGAGGGCAAAGTCAGTCTCCCTACCGCTCTCCAAATAGGGCAATGACAGCGGCAATCAGCTGATCCAGGTGGTGGAGCAGGATCTGGGTTGGGTTCCCTCTATCCCGGGGCAGGGTGTGGTGATGCTGCATTGGAATAGGTCACGCCTAAACCTGGATGGAAGTCTGGTGCTGCTGGAGCTGGATAAGGAATTCTTTGTCCTGTAGGTAAGTAGGGTTCACCTGGAACAGCGTATGGAGTTGATCCTGGAACAGGATATGGCACTGGTAATGCTTGTCCAGGATATGGAGCTGCAGGTGCTGGAGCAGGGTGTGGAAGCATTGGTGCTGGGTTAAGGTGCGGAGCCACAGGCGCTGTAGCAGTTTGCGGAACCTCAGGATCTGGAGCAGGTTGGGAAACCACAGGAGCTGAAGATGGCTGCAGAAGCATGGGTGTTGTGGATGAGTGCCTCGGATAGGCAGGGAGAAGAGGATATGAGTCTTCATAGACTCCGCCTATTTCACTCAGGTTGGTGTTTTCTGGGTTCTGGCTGCATCAACACCTTCATCCTTTTCTTTAAGATGTGACAAACTTGCCTAGCTCTAGTTCATTAGCTGCCTTCTATAGATGCCGCTGTCTGTTCAATTCTGTAGCTATTGCTTCTCGGGCCCGGTGAGCTTCCTCCTGTCAATGCTGAGCTTCTTCCTGTCGATGCTGAGCTTCTTCCTGTCGATGCTGAGCTTTCTCCTGTCGACGCTGAGCTTCTTCCTGTCAATGCTGAGCTTCTTCCTGTCGACGCTGAGCTTCTTTCCGTTGCCGCTGAGCCTCACTGGCTTCGGCTGCTAGGTGTTGACACTACTGTGACGCAGTGATATTGCTCTAGCTGAAGTTGTAGTTCATTGAACGCCATGAGCTTCATTATTTCCTCCAACTTAGCTGCTTGGAGGTCGGATAGGTCTGGGTAGTGGCTCACCGATGAGCAGGCACTATATCTGGAGCTGGTAGCACTCCTCTCGGATTGGATGTCTGCTTGACTACTCCTTCGTCCCAATGAAAGGGGTCCCTGAGATATGGCTAGGCATTGTTCCTGGTGAGTGAGCTATTCAAAAGCATAATCACCCAGGTGAGCTGAGGGATGTCTCTCTCTCTGGTTTATGTTTCACGAAGCTATAGGTCTATGGTTTATGTTTCACGAAGCTATAGGTCTATGGTTTATGTTTCACGGAGCTATAGGTCTATGGTTTATGTTTCACGGAGCTATAGGCCTATGGTTTATGTTTCACGGAGCTATAGGCCTATGGTTTATGTTTCACGGAGCTATAGGCCTATGGTTTATGTTTCACGGAGCTATAGGCCTATGGTTTATGTTTCACGAAGCTATAGGCCTATGGTTTATGTTTCACGAAGCTATAGGTCTATGGTTTATGTTTCACGGAGCTATAGGTCTATGGTTTATGTTTCACGGAGCTATAGGTCTATGGTTTATGTTTCACGGAGCTATAGGCCTATGGTTTATGTTTCACGGAGCTATAGGCCTATGGTTTATGTTTCACGGAGCTATAGGCCTATGGTTTATGTTTCACGGAGCTATAGGCCTATGGTTTATGTTTCACGAAGCTATAGGTCTATGGTTTATGTTTCACGGAGCTATAGGTCTATGGTTTATGTTTCACGGAGCTATAGGCCTATGGTTTATGTTTCACGAAGCTATAGGTCTATGGTTTATGTTTCATGGAGCTATAGGCCTATGGTTTATGTTTCACAAAGCTGTAGGTCTATGGTGTTTATGTTTCACGAAGCTGTAGGCCTATGGTTTTGCAATGCTACGATTTGTGAATTTCACAGTGGGTGCGAGACCTGGAGAGGCCGACAAGCCACAGTGTCTCGCATCCACTGTGAAATTTGGTGGAGGATCGGTGATGATCTGGGGGTGCTTCAGCAAGGCTGGAAGCACCACGTACAAGGTTGTACTGGAAGAAAACTTGCTTCCTTCTGTTCTGACAATGTTCCCCAACTCTGAGGGTTGGTTTTTCCAGAAGGACAATGCTCCATGCCACACAGCCAGGTCAATCAAGGTGTGGATGGAGGACCACCAGATCAAGACCCTGTCATGGCCAGCCCAATCTCCAGACCTAAACCCCATTGACAACCACTGTAATGTGATCAAGAGGAAGATGGATGGTCACAAGCCATCAGACAATGCCGAGCTGCTTGAATTTTTGTGCCAGGAGTGACATAAAGTCACCCAACATCAATGTGAAAGACTGGTGGAGAGCCTGCAAAGACGCATGCATGAAAGCTGTGATTGAAAATCAGGGTTATTCCACCAAATATTGTTTTCTGAACTCTTGCTAAGTTAAAACATTAGTATTGTGTTGATTAAAAATGATTTAATTTTATTTGTATTATTCAAGGTTTATTATTCAACACTGCATCTTTTTTTGTCATTTTGACCAGTTGTCATTTTCTGCAAAAATATGCTCTAAATATTTTTATTTGGAATTTGGGAGAAATGTTGTCAGTAGTTTATAGAATAAAACTAAAATGTTCATTTTACCCAAACACATCTCTATAAATAGTCAAACCAGAGAAACTGATAATTTTGCAGTGGTCTCTTCATTTTTCCAGAGCTGTATGTATGCCAGTGCCCAGAATCTATTTCGATATAGAGAGCAGATGCACCACAAAGTGTTGTGGTATAAAGTCTCAGTACAGACACTTGCTGTCAATTATGTTATTGTGAGATCACAATGCTCATTTGAGATGTCACTTTTCTGACATGGTGATGAATACCTGAAATCCAGAATCTGAACATTCAGATGTAACAATTGGCACATTGTGACATTATTGTGGAACTCATATACTCAGAATTGCTATTTACAATTTTCCCACCGTGAGGGGGAGTTCTCATAGACCACCAACAAAAACACTTGATATTTACATGTTGCTTACGAGTGCATTTCACGCTACCTTTGGATTATAATTGGATTGTAATAGAATGTTTGTGTCATTATCATCAATCAACTGCATTATATTTAAAAAACACTTAAACATCAACTAGTAAGAATACACGTTGTCTATCTTTGCTACCAGCCTAAGTCAATGAACGTTAGCATTCTATTTAACATCTGCTGCATACAAAATAGGTACTTTGCAAAAGATCACAACCAAATATAATCTTAGTGACTGTTATCATGAAAGTTACCACCAGGCACTCCTAATCTAATTTAAATGAATCATTCTTTATTATCAGCAAGCTGGAGAGGTTCCAACATATTCAATGCACCAAGTAGTACACGTCTGTCAGGAGCTCTCCCGGGGCAGTCCCATTAATTCTCTTATATATGGCTATACACAAAATAAATACATAGACATGGTTCATAGTGTTGGTTCCTGCATTTGACTGGCACTGTCTCTTGTTTCATTTATAGAACATATTCTGGGCGTTCTGAAAAAAAGGTCTGAAGAGGGGTTCATGACCATCTCCCCCTCATATCTTTACCCAGCACCTACAGGAACCAATGATTGTATGAGACAAGATGTACAATTCAAGACTATATCAACATTTCCCTCACACTGTTCAAGCAATCATCAAAACAACATTGTAAGCGTATGAGAACACCCCAAAAATGTTTTGTTTAGAATTAGCAACTACATAAATAGGCTTTGTTGAATAGGCAAAGATGGCGAACAGCAATTGTTTTCCACCACCATGGCCATTGTTTGGGGAACTACTTGTTTATGATGTTAATAACCTCTTAGAGCTACCCCCTACTTTAAAAAATTTCCACCTGAAGACATACCCAAATCTAACTGCCTGTAGCTCAGGCCCAGAACCAAGGATATGCATATTCCTGGTACCATTTGAAAGAAAACACTCGGAAGTTTGTGTAAATGTGAATTGAATGTCGGAGAATATAACACAATAGATCTGGTTTAGATAATACAATGAAAAAAACATGTTTTTTATTTTTATTGTTGTATCATCATCGTTAAAATGAACAAGATAAAACAAACATTCAGATAGGATGATGGGGACAATTTCAGTGAAAAACATAAGAGGGCAACAGTACTTGTGCAATGTTTCAGAATGATAACTTCCAAAATGTGTGCTACATGACATTTATCATGAAGTCACCCAGGTGTCCCACACAAGAGGCCCAAATGTACCCAAGTGGCCAAATTGGTGAAGTTATACATTTTTTATGGAATAACTATATACAAAATACCAAAATGGTATTCTAACACCCCCCAAAATGGAGAAAAAACATGAATTTTTTTTTTTTTAACAAAATAACACTTTCAATATTTGGAAGACCCTCAGTCCTCTTCACAATATTGTCCTGCTGATGCCAGGTGCCATAGCAGTCTCTTTCTGCTGTAAAGCAGAGGGTCACCAAGCATGTGGTGCAGGTGATGGGGGACTTCATTTTGCAAAGAACACAGCGGCGCCTCCATGCTGTGCCCTTTTGGCCCTGAGGCACATCCATGCCTGCAGAAATACATTTGGGCAGATGAACACCATTTGTGGCAGGAGCTGGATGAACCAGCATCAGTGGGGGATGGGCACCTTGGCACTGGGGGCTCCCATTCGGAGTCAGTGTCACTGTGAAAGAAAATGTTCAGTTAGAATAGTTTCACATATGAGCCCTGTATCAACAGGTATAATAAACAGATATATATAGAGTACAGGGAACATAAGGATTAATATATTATTATAGACCTGCTAGATCTACTGTCTCATTTATATTATGACAGACCAGCTAGATCTACTGTCTATTTTATATTATGACATTTCAGCTAGATCTACTGTCTCTATTATATTATGACAGACCAGCTAGATCTGTCTTTATTATATTACAACAGACCAGCTGTATCTACTGTCTCCATTTCACTTTGGCCATTGTTGTGGGCCTGCCTGCTAAATGAATCGTCCTCCAACAATCTCTGTCTCACTTTCCAGATCAATTTCTTCTAAAATTGTGTGTACATCTGTATATCTAGACTTAGATTTAGCTTTCCCTGACTTAGTCGCCATACTGATTGATATATAAACAGCTAAATATGCGCTTTACCAAAACAATGCTGTGCGCAACATGTGTGGCTCCTTCCAGTATGAATCGTCAATGGCAAATGACCCTCTTTACCCACGGAGTTTACTACATGGGTTGGTCTTCCAACACATAACCATCGCATATTGCCGTTTACCTCAGCTCATTGGCTATCTACCCAGCTAGATTTCAAGACAATCAGTGGTCATTGGGTTAAAATACAGTCAATCAACGAAACAGCGGTCATATCAGTGGTGCACAATGATGTCATTACTTGTTGTCTTCAAATCGGTTTCTTTCAGTCAATACGTCCTGCGAAATGACCCATCAGGTTTGGTTGCAACCAGTTGATTGCAATGAAACCAAACATGACTGGAAAAGTCACGTTTAGTGTGTGTATTTACGACATAAGCGGAATTCACGACACAAGCGGTCCACAAAATGTTTCGTGTTAGGCTATAAAAATGGATTTTATCAAAAAAAATCATTCATTGTGTAACAATGAGCATTGGGATTGCAAATAGAGGAAGATCGTCAACGGTAAACAATTTATTTTATTGCAGTTTGTGATTTTGTTACGCATGGGCTGGTTGAAATAGTTTTTTTTTATGGGGCTCTATCCTCAGATAATCGCATTGTATTCTTTTGCAGTAAATCATTTTTTAAATCTGACAACGCAGTTGGATTAGCAAGATTCTAGGCTTTCGAAACATGTGAGACACTTGTATTTTCATGAATGTTTAATATGTTGTCGAATTTCATCCCGCTAACGGGTTCGGTGCGCAGAGAGGTTAAAGGAGAATTTCACTATTTAGGACCCTAATCTGTATTTTTTAAATGTAAATTGCATGCTATAGAAGGTTACAATTGTTTCACTTGTTTTTGAGAAACTTACCTCAACAGCAATTGATTTCCTGAGCCTCATTCTGGAGATTTAGGGTGTCCAAGAACATGAACAAAGGCTCTAAAAAGACACAAATATGTATTTCCTCAAACTGTAAAGCTCTCAGTATTGTGCTACAGGTCTTTAGATGTTATACAAATGAAATGGTGTCATATCGGACTTTATCCACAATGTTATAATCCATTTGGATGAACTTGAGCGATAATTCCTGGCACGCGCATATTGGCATGCGTGTGGGCACTTCCTTGTTCTTCTCGCTACTGCATGCCTGAAGTAGCACTTAGGTTATTTGCTGAATATTGCTGAAAATGGTTCGCAGATGTGCAATCCCAACATGTGACAACACAATGATAAAACGTAGTCCGATAATTTTTCACGGACTTCCTTTGGAAGACCCATATTTACTTAGGCTTTGTTTTGCTAGTTGTTCTGCAAAGACGCATAAACACTCCCATCCACTGTAGAAGTAGATGTACGGGTTTAGTTGTACGGGTTTAGTTGTACGGGTTTAGTTGTACGGGTTTAGTTGTACGGGTTTAGTTGTACGGGTTTAGTTGTACGGGTTTAGTTGTACGGGTTTAGTTGTACGGGTTTGTAGCGAGCATTTCTCTAATGACGACTTCTGTAAACCATCAACAACAAGAACTTGTTATAAAACATACAGTGCCTTCGGAAAGTATTCAGACCGCTTGACTTTTTCCACATTTTGTTACGTTACAGCCTTATTCTAAAATTGATTAAATAAATACAAATCCCACACAATACCCCA
>NC_068443.1:13853347-13865847 GCF_023373465.1 Oncorhynchus keta | reverse complement strand
CCCAATCCGGAGTCTCCGGCGACGGTTCCCAATCCGGAGTCTCCGGCGACGGTTCCCAATCCGGAGTCTCTGGCGACGGTTCACAATCCGGAGTCTCTGGCGACGGTTTCCAATTCGGCGCCTCCGGCGACGGTTCCCAATCCGGAGTCTCTTGCGACGGTTCCCAATCCGGAGTCTCTGGCGACGGTTCCCAATCCGGAGTCTCTGGCGACGGTTCCCATTCCGGAGCCTCTGGCGACGGTTCCCAATCCGGAGCCTCCGGCGACGGTTCCCAATCCGGAGTCTCTGGCGACGGTTTCCAATCCGGAGCCTCCGGCGACGGTTCCCAATCCGGAGTCTCTGGCGACGGTTCCCATTCCGGAGTCTCCGGCGACGGTTCCCATTCCGGAGTCTCTGTCGACGGTTCCCAATCCGGAGTCTCTGGCGACGGTTCCCAATCCGGAGTCTCCGGCGACGGTTCCCAATCCGGAGTCTCTGGCGACGGTTCCCAATCCGGAGTCTCTGGCGACGGTTCCCAATCCGGAGTCTCTGGCGACGGTTTCCAATCCGGAGCCTCTGGCGACGGTTCCCAATCCGGAGTCTCTGGCGACGGTTTCCAATCCGGAGTCTCCGGCGACGGTTCCCAATCCGGAGTCTCTGGCGACGGTTCCCAATCCGGAGCCTCCGGCGACGGTTCCCAATCCGGAGTCTCTGGCGACGGTTCCCAATCCGGAGTCTCTGGCGACGGTTCCCATTCCGGAGCCTCTGGCGACGGTTCCCATTCCGGAGTCTCTGGCGACGGTTCCCAATCCGGAGTCTCTGGCGACGGTTCCCAATCCGGAGTTTCCGGCGATGATCTATGGTCCGGTTCCTCCGGCGACAATCCACGGTCCGGAGCCTCCGATCCACGGCCCGTTTCCTCTTGCGATGATCCACGTTCCGGAGTCCCCTGCGACAATCCACAGTCCGGAGTCCCTTGCGATGATCCATGTTTCGGAGTCCCCTGCGACGATCATGTTCCAGAGTCCCCTGCGACGATCCACGGTCCGGAGCCTCCGGTGACGATCCACAGTCCGGAGCCCCTGGCGACGATCCACGGTCCAGTTCCTCCTGCGACGATCCACAGTCCGGAGCCCCTGGCAACGATCCACGGTCCGGAGCCTCCGGTGACGAACCACGGTCCGGAGCCCCTGGCGTCGATCCACGGTCCGGAGCGTCCGGCGACGTTCCACGGTCCGGTTCCATGGAAGCGGAGGGATCCGTGAGCGGAGCAGGGTCTACGTCCCGAACCGGAGCCGCCACCGAGGCTAGATGCGTGTGTGTGTGTGTGTCTGTGTGTTTGTGTGTCTGTGTGTCTGTGTGTCTGTGTGTGTTTCACACGTTCTCTCGGGCCCCAGAAGGTACTAGAGACACCAAGGTATCACTCTCTCCATCCATCCCCCTCTCACTCACTTTCCCATCACCGCAGGGAAGCGAGAGAAGGCAGCAGCTGACAGATAGAGAAAACATCGTCATTCTCCTCCATTCCTCACTAAGATGGATGAGATTTCCTCCTCCAGTCTTTTCTAAATGAGAGACTACACATTCCCAGTGAGAGACTGCAAAAGGTTGGATGTTTAAGGGATGGAGAGAGTGCAGATGGTAGGATGTCTAAGGAATAGAGAGAGTGCAGATGGTAGGATGTTTAAGAGTGCAGATGGTTGGATGTCTAAGGAATAGAGAGAGTGCAGATGGTAGGATGTTTAAGAGTGCAGATGGTAGGATGTCTAAGGAATAGAGAGAGTGCAGATGGTAAGATGTCTAAGGGATGGAGAGAGTGCAGATGGTAGGATGTCTAAGGAATAGGGAGAATGCAGATGGTGGGATGTCTAAGGAATAGAGAGAGTGCAGATGGTAGGATGTTTAAGGGATGGAGAGAGTGCAGATGGTAGGATGTCTAAGGGATGGAGAGAGTGCAGATGGTAGGATGTCTAAGGGATGGAGAGAGTGCAGATGGTAGGATGTCTGAGGGATGGAGAGAGAGCAGATGGTAGGATGTCTAAGGGATGGAAAGAACAGATGGTAGGATGTTTAAGGGATGGAGAGAACAGATGGTAGGATGTCTAAGGGATGGAGAGAACAGATGGTAGGATGTCTAAGGGATGGATAGAGCAGATGGTAGGATGTCTAAGGGATGGAGAGAACAGATGGTAGGATGTTTAAGGGATGGAGAGAGTGCAGATGGTAGGATGTCTAAGGGATGGAGAGAACAGATGGTAGGATGTTTAAGGGATGGAGAGAGCAGATGGTAGGATGTCTAAGGGATGGAGAAAACAGATGGTAGGATGTTTAAGGGATGGAGAGAGCAGATGGTAGGATGTCTAAGTGATGTAGAGAACAGATGGTAGGATGTCTAAGGGATGGAGAGAACAGATGGTAGGATGTTTAAGGGATGGAGAGAGCAGATGGTAGGATGTCTAAGGGATGGAGAGAGTGCAGATGGTTGGATGTCTAAGGGATGGAGAGAACAGATGGTAGGATGTTTAAGGGCTGGAGAGAGCAGATGGTAGGATGTCTAAGTGATATAGAGAACAGATGGTAGGATGTCTAAGGGATGGAGAGAACAGATGGTAGGATGTTTAAGGGATGGAGAGAGCAGATGGTAGGATGTCTAAGGGATGGAGAGAGTGCAGATGGTTGGATGTCTAAGGGATGGAGAGAACAGATGGTAGGATGTTTAAGGGCTGGAGAGAGCAGATGGTAGGATGTCTAAGGGATGGAGAGAACAGATGGTAGGATGTTTAAGGGCTGGAGAGAGCAGATGGTAGGATGTCTAAGGGATGGAGAGAACAGATGGTAGGATGTTTAAGGGATGGAGAGAGCAGATGGTAGGATGTCTAAGGGATGGAGAGAACAGATGGTAGGATGTTTAAGGGATGGAGAGAACAGATGGTAGGATGTTTAAGGGATGGAGTGAACAGATGGTAGGATGTCTAAGGGATGGAGAGAACAGATGGTAGGATGTCTAAGGGATGGAGAGAACAGATGGTAGGATGTCTAAGAGATGGAGAGAGCAGATGGTAGGATGTTTAAGGGCTGGAGAGAGCAGATGGTAGGATGTCTAAGGGATGGAGAGAACAGATGGTAGGATGTTTAAGGGCTGGAGAGAGCAGATGGTAGGATGTCTAAGGGATGGAGAAAACAGATGGTAGGATGTTTAAGGGATGGAGAGAGCAGATGGTAGGATGTCTAAGTGATGTAGAGAACAGATGGTAGGATGTCTAAGGGATGGAGAGAGCAGATGATAGGATGTCTAAGGGATGGAGAGAACAGATGGTAGGATGTTTAAGGGATGGAGAGAACAGATGGTAGGATGTCTAAGGGATGGAGTGAACAGATGGTAGGATGTCTAAGGGATGGAGAGAACAGATGGTAGGATGTCTAAGGGATGGAGAGAACAGATGGTAGGATGTCTAAGAGATGGAGAGAACAGATGGTAGGATGTTTAAGGGATGGAGAGAGCAGATGGTAGGATGTCTAAGGGATGGAGAGAGTGCAGATGGTAAGATGTCTAAGGGCTGGAGAGAGCAGATGGTAGGATGTCTAAGGGATGGAGAAAACAGATGGTAGGATGTTTAAGGGATGGAGAGAGCAGATGGTAGGATGTCTAAGTGATGTAGAGAACAGATGGTAGGATGTCTAAGGGATGGAGAGAGCAGATGGTAGGATGTTTAAGGGATGGAGAGAACAGATGGTAGGATGTCTAAGGGATGGAGTGAACAGATGGTAGGATGTCTAAGGGATGGAGAGAACAGGTGGTAGGATGTCTAAGGGATGGAGAGAACAGATGGTAGGATGTCTAAGAGATGGAGAGAACAGATGGTAGGATGTTTAAGGGATGGAGAGAGCAGATGGTAGGATGTCTAAGGGATGGAGAGAGTGCAGATGGTAAGATGTCTAAGGGATGGAGAGAGTGCAGATGGTAAGATGTTTAAGGGATGGAGAGAACAGATGGTAGAATGTTAAAGGGATGGAGAGAACAGATGGTAGGATGTCTAAGGGATGGAGAGAGTGCAGATGGTAGGATGTCTAAGGGATGGAGAGAGAGCAGATGGTAGGATGTCTAAGGGATGGAGAGAACAGATGGTAGGATGTTTAAGGGATGGAGAGAACAGATGGTAGGATGTCTAAGGGATGGAGTGAACAGATGGTAGGATGTCTAAGGGATGGAGAGAACAGATGGTAGGATGTCTAAGGGATGGAGAGAGAGCAGATGGTAGGATGTCTAAGGGATGGAGAGAACAGATGGTAGGATGTTTATGGGATGGAGAGAACAGATGGTAGGATGTCTAAGGGATGGAGTGAACAGATGGTAGGATGTCTAAGGGATGGAGAGAACAGATGGTAGGATGTCTAAGGGATGGAGGGAGAGCAGATGGTAAGATGTCTAAGGGATGGAGAGAACAGATGGTAGGATGTTTAAGAGATGGAGAGAACAGATGGTAGGATGTCTAAGGGATGGAGTGAACAGATGGTAGGATGTCTAAGGGATGGAGAGAACAGATGGTAGGATGTCTAAGGGATGGAGAGAGTGCAGATGGTAAGATGTTTAAGGGATGGAGAGAACAGATGGTAGGATGTTAAAGGGATGGAGAGAACAGATGGTAGGATGTCTAAGGGATGGAGAGAGTGCAGATGGTAGGATATCTAGGGATGGGAAGGTACCTAGACAACCCCAGCTGTGTATCTGTAGACTGTAGCTCAACCATACTGATGAGAAGGCTTGGATGTTGTACTACTCTGTCATATAGCTTCAGCATCAATAACAGTTGTGCAAAAGTGGATGAAGTTGCCTTGGGGGAAGGGGGAGGAGTTTACATGTGCTTGTGTGTGTGTGTGTGTGTGTGTGTGTGTGTGTGTGTGTGTGTGTGTGTGTGTGTGTGTGTGTGTGTGTGTGTGTGTGTGTGTGTGTGTGTGTGTGTGTGTGTGTGTGTGTGTGTGTGTGTGTGTGTGCCTTAGGTGAAGAGAGCTGAGTGATGGGTGGTTCTGGAGGGCAGGTGTGATTGGTTAGGCCATTTGAGTGACAGGTGGATTGGCCATTTAAAACCGCCTCAGGGACAGATAGTCTGACATGTAGTCTGTTAGCTTCAGTCTATGACCACCATATCCCCTGTATATAGCCCAGCTATTGTTATGTACTGCTGCTCTTTAATTATTTGGTATTCTTATCTCTTACTTTTTTTGTTGTATTTTCTGAAAACAGAAAGCATTTCACTGTAAGGTCTACTACACCTGTTGTATTCAGCATTTCACTGTAAGGTCTACTACACCTGTTGTATTCAGCATTTCACTGTAAGGTCTACTACACCTGTTGTATTCAGCATTTCACTGTAAGGTCTACTACACCTGTTGTATTCAGCATTTCACTGTAAGGTCTACTACACCTGTTGTATTCAGCATTTCACTGTAAGGTCTACTACACCTGTTGTATTCAGCATTTCACTGTAAGGTCTACTACACCTGTTGTATTCAGCATTTCACTGTAAGGTCTACTACACCTGTTGTATTCAGCATTTCACTGTAAGGTCTACTACACCTGTTGTATTCAGCATTTCACTGTAAGGTCTACTACACCTGTTGTATTCAGCATTTCACTGTAAGGTCTACTACACCTGTTGTATTCAGCATTTCACTGTAAGGTCTACTACACCTGTTGTATTCAGCATTTCACTGTAAGGTCTACTACACCTGTTGTATTCAGCATTTCACTGTAAGGTCTACAACACCTGTTGTATTCAGCATTTCACTGTAAGGTCTACTACACCTGTTGTATTCAGCATTTCACTGTAAGGTCTACTACACATGTTGTATTCAGCATTTCACTGTAAGGTCTACTACACCTGTTGTATTCAGCATTTCACTGTAAGGTCTACTACACCTGTTGTATTCAGCATTTCACTGTAAGGTCTACTATACCTGTTGTATTCAGCATTTCACTGTAAGGTCTACTACACCTGTTGTATTCAGCATTTCACTGTAAGGTCTACTACACCTGTTGTATTCAGCATTTCACTGTAAGGTCTACTACACCTGTTGTATTCAGCATTTCACTGTAAGGTCTACTACACCTGTTGTATTCAGCATTTCACTGTAAGGTCTACTACACCTGTTGTATTCAGCATTTCACTGTAAGGTCTACTACACCTGTTGTATTCAGCATTTCACTGTAAGGTCTACTACACCTGTTGTATTCAGCATTTCACTGTAAGGTCTACTACACCTGTTGTATTCAGCATTTCACTGTAAGGTCTACTACACCTGTTGTATTCAGCATTTCACTGTAAGGTCTACTACACCTGTTGTATTCAGCATTTCACTGTAAGGTCTACTACACCTGTTGTATTCGGCGCATGTGACAAATAACATTTGATTTGATTCAGTCAGTGTTTCAAACACTCCCATGGGATAAAGGATGACGGATCACCACCTCAAGCTGAACCTCAGCAAGACGGAGCTCCTCTTCCTCCCGGGGAAGGACTGCCCGTTCCATGATCTCGCCATCACGGTTGACAACTCCATTGTGTCCTCCTCCCAGAGCGCTAAGAACCTTGGCGTGATCCTGGACAACACCCTGACGTTCTCAACTAACATCAAGGCGGTGTCCCGTTCCTGTAGGTTCATGCTCTACAACATCCGCAGAGTACGACCCTGCCTCACACAGGAAGCGGCGCAGGTCCTAATCCAGGCACTTGTCATCTCCCGTCTTGATTACTGCAACTCGCTGTTGGCTGGGCTCCCTGCCTGTGCCATTAAACCCCTACAACTCATCCAGAACGCCGCAGCCCGTCTGGTGTTCAACCTTCCCAAGTTCTCTCACGTCACCCCGCTCCTCCGCTCTCTCCACTGGCTTCCAGTTGAAGCTCGCATCCGCTACAAGACCATGGTGCTCGCCTACGGAGCTGTGAGGGGAACGGCACCTCAGTACCTCCAGGCTCTGATCAGGCCCTACACCCAAACAAGGGCACTGCGTTCATCCACCTCTGGCCTGCTCGCCTCCCTACCACTGAGGAAGTACAGTTCCCGCTCAGCCCAGTCAAAACTGTTCGCTGCTCTGGCCCCCAATGGTGGAACAAACTCCCTCACGACGCCAGGACAGCGGAGTCAATCACCACCTTCCGGAGACACCTGAAACCCCACCTCTTCAAGGAATACCTAGGATAGGGTAAGTAAGGGTAAGTAATCCTTCTCACCCCCCTTCCCCCCCAACAAGATTTAGATGCAAGTGGCTGTTCCACTGGTTGTCATAAGGTGTATGCACCAATTTGTAAGTCGCTCTGGATAAGAGCGTCTGCTAAATGACTTAAATGTAAATGTAAATGTAATAAAGCATCAATCACAACCCTGATAGCGAGGTCCACACTGCTGCCAACATGTATATCATGCATTTATAAAGTGTTATGAACAGTTATGAAGGCTTATTGCACCATGGGGTGATATAAGTGACTATTAATCAGTTTATTAGATGTCTTACACACAGGTGGTCCACACAAAATGTTACTGAAAGATTTAATGACCCCAGCACTTCTGTTATGGTGCTGTGATTCATGGAGCATCGTAAAGAAAATACTGTTCCAGCTAAATGAAGACTTCATATGGAGCTTTGAAATACGGAAGTCTTCAAGTCATAAATCACAACGGTCTAAATGATCTGAGTAAAACTGTTGCCTCTTTCCATCTCCCCCTTTCTCTCTCTCTCTCCTCTCTCTTTCTCCTCTCTCTTTCTCCTCTCTCTCTTTCTCCTCTCTCTCTTTCTCCTCCCTCTCGTTCTTCTCTCTCTCTCTCGTTCTCCTTTCTCTCTTTTCCCCCCCTTCGTTCTCCTCTCTCTCTTTCTCCTCTCTCTCGTTCTCCTGTCTCTCTTTCTCCTCTCTCTCTTTCTCCTCTCTCTCGTTCTCCCCTCTCTCTTTCTCCTCTCTCTCTTTCTCCTCTCTCTCTTTCTCCTCTCTCTCGTTCTCCTCTCTCTCTCTTTCTCCTCTCTCTCTTTCTGTCCTCTCTCTTTTTCCTCTCTCTCTTTCTCCTCTCTTTCTTTTTCATCTCTCTCATTCTCTTCTCTCTTTCTTTCTCCTCTCTATCTTTTCCTCTCTCTCTTTCACCTCTCTCTCGTTCTCCTCTCTTTCTTTCTCCTCTCTTTCTTTCTCCTCTCTTTCTTTCTCCTCTCTCTCTTTTTCCTCTCTCTCTTTCTCCTCTCTCTTGTTCTCCTCTCTCTCTTTCTCCTCTCTCTCTTTCTCCTCTCTCTCTCTCCTCTCTCTCGTTCTCCTCTTTCTCCCCTCTTTCTTTCTCCTCTCTCTCTTTCTCCTCTCTTTCTCCTCTCTTTCTTTCTCCTCTCCTCTCTCTCATTCTCCTCTCTCTCGTTCTCCTCTCTCTCTTTCTTTCTCCTCTCTTTCTTTCTCCTCTCTCTCTTTCTCCTCTCTCTCTTTTCCTCTCTCTCTTTCTCCTCTCTCTCTTTCTAGATCTGTCACATTCCCTCCCATCAACTGTTTTTCCCCTCTCTGCATTCCTTCTCTAACTCTCTCTCCTCCAACCTCTAACCATTATCACACAGCCACAGCGGCCATAAGTCTTCAACCACAATAACCTGTTTGTCTCTGTCCGTGTGTAGCTGTGTGTGTGTCTATGGAGTGAGTAAGAGCTGAGACATTACTGAGCGTGTGTTCAGATCACACACACACGTCCCCTAATATTTCACGTGAGGTAGAAAGGAGGTCATACATCACTCCGACAGAGGAACAATAGATAGTGGTCCCTCTCTTATCTCCAACTACACAGTCACTGTCAGAGATTTATAATGTTTCTCTCCTTCTCTCTCTTTCTCTCTCTCTCTCTGGGCTGAACATATCTCTACTCAGACAGTTTCAACAGAAAGACGTCAGAACAGCATATGTAGCGTTTAGGGTTGGAGGAAAGAATAAAAAACTATTTCCATATGCAATGTCAGCCTGAGGAGAGAGAGAAAGGGGGATGGGAGGGAGGGAGAGAGAGAGAGAGAGAGAGAGAGAGAGAGAGAGAGAGAGAGAGAGAGAGAGAGAGAGAGAGAGAGAGAGAGAGAGAGAGAGAGAGAGAGAGAGAGAGAGAGAGAGAGAGAGAAGGAAGGGGACAGAGAAGGAAGGGGACAGAGAAGGAAGGGGACAGAGATATAGGAAATAGGCACATACACACTGAGAAAAGGAGAGCAAGCCAGAAAGCCAGTTGTTCTTGTCATACTACTGATCTCATATCTTCTTCTCTCCTCCACTGCAGTACCTATGAGAGGAAAGGTTTACTTTTCTTCTCTATTTGTACTCAGCCCCGTCTGTGTCTGTCTGTGTGTGTATGTGTTAATGGCTTAATAATGTCCCCTGATAAACAACCAGCTCTAAACTCCCTGGCCATCATACTCAATAAGGGAAATGACTCCCTAATGAAGACAGATACGAAACACACACACACACACGCACGCACGCACGCACGCACGCACGCACGCACGCACGCACGCACGCACGCACGCACGCACGCACGCACGCACGCACGCACGCACGCACGCACGCACACACACACACACACACACACACACACACACACACACACACACACACACACACACACACACACACACACACACACACACACACACACACACACACACACACACACACACAGCCACCACTTATTGGCTTGATTTATGTCTAGTCTGTGGGATTCCTTATACTGACCTAAAAATAGTGGGCTGTACCGGTGATAATGTTCCTAACGCTTGGCTTCCTGAAGTGGTCGCATCATAAGCCAGTATCTGTCATTATGTTAAACTACTGTACATTGGTTGAGCATGGCTCATTTCTCAGGTCACTGGAAAAGAACAATAGTTTTCTCTTGACCTCTACCTTTTATAACATAAACAAGAAGCGAGAGATAGGGATGGGGAGAGAGATAGAGAAGGAGAGATAGGGAAGGAGAGATAGGGATGGGGAGAGAGATAGAGAAGGAGAGATAGGGATGGGGAGAGAGAGAGAAGGAGAGATAGGGATGGGAGAGAGATAGAGAAGGAGAGATAGGGATGGGGAGAGAGATAGAGATGGGGAGATAGGGATGGGGAGAGAGATAGAGAAGGAGAGATAGGGATGGGAGAGAGAGAGAAGGAGAGATAGGGATGTGGAGAGAGATGGAGAAGGAGAGATAGGGATGGGGAGAGAGATAGAGAAGGAGAGATAGGGATGGGGAGAGAGATAGAGTAGGAGAGATAGGGATGGGGAGAGAGATAGAGAAGGAGAGATAGGGATGGGGAGAGAGAGAGAAGGAGAGATAGGGATGTGGAGAGAGATGGAGAAGGAGAGATAGGGATGGGGAGAGAGATAGAGAAGGAGAGATAGGGATGGGGAGAGAGATAGAGAAGGAGAGATAGGGATGGGGAGAGAGATAGAGAGGGATATGGGAGAGAGATAGAGAAGGAGAGATAGGGATGGGGAGAGAGATAGAGAAGGAGAGATAGGGATGGGGAGAGAGATAGAGAATGAGAGATAGAGATGGAGAAGGAGAGATAGGGATGGGGAGAGAGATAGAGAAGGAGAGATAGGGATGGGGAGAGAGATAGAGAAGGAGAGATAGGGATGGGGAGAGAGATAGAGAGGGATATGGGAGAGAGATAGAGAAGGAGAGATAGGGATGGGGAGAGAGATAGAGAAGGAGAGATAGGGATGGGGAGAGAGATAGAGAATGAGAGATAGAGATGGAGAAGGAGAGATAGGGATGGGGAGAGAGATAGAGAAGGAGAGATAGGGATGGGGAGAGAGATAGAGAAGGAGAGATAGGGATGGGGAGAGAGATAGAGAAGGAGAGATAGGGATGGGGAGAGAGATAGAGAAGGAGAGATAGGGATGGGGAGAGAGATAGAGAAGGAGAGATAGGGATGGGGAGAGAGATAGAGATAGAAAAAAGGTAATAAAGAGGATGAGATAAAAGGAATGGATCAAGGGCCATATCATTTTTCTTAGATTTTGCACTTGCAAAGACCCTCCTCTGTCCTCCTTCCCTTATTCACCTATTGGTGTCTCTCTCTCTCTCTCTCTCTCTCTCTCTCTCTCTCTCTCTCTCTCTCTCTCCCTCCCTCTCACAGACACACATGAACACTGACTGCCCCCAACTGTTATGTAGCATACAGGTCATATGAAGGACACACTGTATCTCTCCACTCCCCCCACCTGTTCAGCGAGACGTAGGTCACTTGAAGAACAACATATTCACGCCCTTACACACACAGCCCTCAAGGTGGGTGGTGTGAAAACATGACTAGGACACTGATATGCACTGTCCTCGGTCACACACACTGAACCAGCACGCGCACACACTGAACAAGGATGCACAATGAACCAGCATGCACACACACTGAACAAGGATGCACAATGAACCAGCACGCACACACACTGAATCAGCACGCACACACACTGAATCAGCACGCACACACACTGAATCAGCACGCACACACACTGAATCAGCACGCACACACACTGAATCAGCACGCACACACACTGAATCAGCACGCACACACACAGAATCAGCACGCACACACACTGAATCAGCACGCACACACACAGAATCAGCACGCACACACACAGAATCAGCACGCACACACACTGAATCAGCACGCACACACACTGAACCAGCACGCACACGCACTGAATCAGCACGCACACACACTGAACCAGCACACACACACTGAATCAGCACGCACACACAATGAACCAGCACACACACACTGAATCAGCACGCACACACTGAATCAGCACGCACACACACTGAACCAGCACACACCCCCTTAATCAGCACGCACACACACTGAACCAGCACACACACACTGAATCAGCACGCACACACAATGAACCAGCACACACACACACTGAATCAGCACGCACACACTGAATCAGCACGCACACACACTGAACCAGCACGCACACGCATTGAATCAGCACGCACACACACTGAACCAGCACACACACACTGAATCAGCACGCACACACAATGAACAAGGATGCACACTGAACCAGAAGGCACACACACACACTGAACAAGCACACATATGGAACCAGCATGCACATAATCACACACACACACACACACTGAACCAGCATGTACACAAGCACCTACACACACTGAACCAGCAAGCACACACACAAGCACACACACTGTAACAATGAGTGTAGGAAGAGACACCCTCTGGGAGGCCTACATCTGTGTGAGTGAGTAAAAAAGAGAGTGAGAGAGAAAGAGAGTTAGAGAGAGAGGGAGGGACAGAGATTGTTATCCAAGTTAAGATGTTTTCTTATCAAATCATCAAATCAAATCAAGCTTTATTTAAACAACACATTTCAGACATGGAATGCAACACAATGTGCTTCACAGGTAAAAACTAATAAAAACAATGAAAATAAAAGCTGAAATATTTACTGCACAACCAGAGGACCTGAGGGACCTACTGGGCACATAACTTAATACCATGTCTGACATGTATTGGGGTG
>NC_068443.1:13723347-13848347 GCF_023373465.1 Oncorhynchus keta | reverse complement strand
CACACACACACACACACACACACACACACATACACACACACACCCCCTCCCCCACACCCAGAAACAGTTCTACTAGGTATACACTGCACACCACAGGAGGCTGCTGAGGACGGCTCATTGTAATGGGTGGAATGGAGTGAATGGAATGGTATTAAACCACATGTTTGATGTTTTTTATACCATTTCCAGTGACTCTGTTCCAGCCATTACAATGAGCCCGTCCTCCCCAATTACGGTGCAACCAGCCGCCTGTGGCATACACTGATGCTGACACACAATCCGCCACTCAACAGAATGAGAGGCACATTATACAGTAGGACAGGAGCGTGTGGTGAACAGAATGAGCAGGACTGAGACTAACGAAGAGAGACAGGCCCAGAGAGGTTATATGACTCATAACTACCCTGCATTCTAATACACACACAGGTGTTCTTCAGTGTTTCCACCCGATCTTCACCTCATTTACCACATTAACCAGGACAATCTGAAATGTTCATGATAATAATCATTTCCAGGTTAGGGAGCATAACCTTCCTGATAACCTCCAGACTGTTCTGTTTCCTCCTGTTCCACACACACACACACATACACTCACACACACACCCCTGCACAAGCACAAATACACCCATCCACGCCCACCTATCCCTGCCCTGAGGTTGGTTCAACAAGCTCATCCAGGTTCTCCAGATGCCACATTTTAAAGTGTTTTTGTTGCTCCTGCTGCTCTGTGTCAATCTATTTCTTCACAAGTCAAATGTCAAAATGAAATGTCTCATTCTGAATGCTTAAGATAAGGGTTAAGGTTTGGGATAGGGTTATGAATGGTTAAGACAAGGGTTAAGGTTTGGGATAGGGTTATGAATGGTTAAGACAAGGGTTAAGGTTTTGGATAGGGTTATTAATGGTTAAGACAAGGGTTAAGGTTTGGGATAGGGTTATGAATGGTTAAGACAAGGGTTAAGGTTTGGGATAGGGTTATGAATGGTTAAGACAAGGGTTAAGGTTTGGGATAGGGTTATGAATGGTTAAGACAAGGGTTAAGGTTTGGGATAGGGTTATGAATGGTTAAGACAAGGGTTAAGGTTTGGGATAGGGTTATGAATGGTTAAGATAAGGGTTAAGGTTTGGGATAGGGTTATGAATGGTTAAGACAAGGGTTAAGGTTTGGGATAGGGTTATGAATGGTTAAGACAAGGGTTAAGGTTTGGGATAGGGTTAAGGTTTGGGATAGGGTTATGAATGGTTAAGATAAGGGTTAAGGTTTGGGATAGGGTTATGAATGGTTAAGATAAGGGTTAGGTTTGGGATAGGGTTATGAATGGTTAAGACAAGGGTTAAGGTTTGGGATAGGGTTATGAATGGTTAAGACAAGGGTTAAGGTTTGGGATAGGGTTATGAATGGTTAAGACAAGGGTTAAGGTTTGGGATAGGGTTATGAATGGTTAAGACAAGGGTTAAGGTTTGGGATAGGGTTATGAATGGTTAAGACAAGGGTTAAGGTTTGGGATAGGGTTATGAATGGTTAAGACAAGGGTTAAGGTTTGGGATAGGGTTAAGGTTTGGGATAGGGTTATGAATGGTTAAGATAAGGGTTAGGTTTGGGATAGGGTTATGAATGGTTAAGACAAGGGTTAAGGTTTGGGATAGGGTTATGAATGGTTAAGACAAGGGTTAAGATTTGGGATAGGGTTATGAATGGTTAAGACAAGGGTTAAGGTTTGGGATAGGGTTATGAATGGTTAAGACAAGGGTTAAGGTTTGGGATAGGGTTATGAATGGTTAAGACAAGGGTTAAGGTTTGGGATAGGGTTATGAATGGTTAAGACAAGGGTTAAGGTTTGGGATAGGGTTATGAATGGTTAAGATAAGGGTTAGGTTTGGGATAGGGTTATGAATGGTTAAGACAAGGGTTAAGGTTTGGGATAGGGTTATGAATGGTTAAGATAAGGGTTAGGTTTGGGATAGGGTTATGAATGGTTAAGACAAGGGTTAAGGTTTGGGATAGGGTTATGAATGGTTAAGACAAGGGTTAAGATTTGGGATAGGGTTATGAACGGTTAAGACAAGGGTTAAGGTTTGGGATAGGGTTATGAATGGTTAAGACAAGGGTTAAGATTTGGGATAGGGTTGTGAATGTTTAAGATAAGGGTTAAGGTTTGGGATAGATTTATGAATGGTTAAGATAAAGGATTGGGATAGGTTTATGAATGGTTAAGAGAAGGGTTAAGGTTTGGGATAGGTGTATGAATCTTTAAGATAAGGGTTAGGTTTGCTATTGGATTAAAATATAAAATAAAATCAAAGATGCAAGATCTGATCAAGAGTCACTCAGGACATGGATAGACGTCAATCTTGAATGACCTGGTCTCTTAAACACACACACACGTGTGCATCTGGTTGAAGCTGATAAGGAAGGAATGTTCCTCTCCCCTGGGAAGCGACTGAATAAGCAAACGGGTTGGAGAAGTGGAGCGAGTGATGGATGGAGGGAGGAGAGGAAGAAGAAAAGAGGCAATAAGAGGGAAAGAGGGAGCTGATGAAAGGCAGAGAGTTGAGAGGGACTCCCTGTCATCATCATTACCGTAAGAGCATGGACTTCTGCGTTGTGTGTGTTCTTGTGCGTCAGAGTGATACTCGATATTCACCACCCCTGTAAAACACCCTGACTGTGTGTCTACATGCTGTTTATTGATTGGCTGTCTTCTTTCTAAAGCTGCCTGGCAGCAACAGACACGCTGGAGCTAACCTACTGGGTTTCGTTGTGTTCAACACATCGACACCCCCACCCACATAACTGCTTGTTTAATACAGCTCCATCAGTCTCTGTAGTCCTCTATATGTCCTTCAGAACAGACAGAGGTCATCACTGACAAAGTAAGTGACAGTGTGTGTGTGTGTCTCACGAACACAGTCACAATGACATCTACAAAAAGCCCCCCAGTGCTGAGTTCCTGTTCAGACCTGCTCCATGGGGTTGTAGTTCTGAATGCCTGAAGGAAAACGTGTCTAAATACTGCAGGCAGAAACACGTGCAGATGTTTGGGTTGGAACTGCTGTCGGCAAACAAGACAATTGCAATGGTTTGCATGCGTCAGACAAGTTGATGGGGGGCTGTGATTATGTGTGTGTTAGAGAGTGTGTGTGTGTATGTGTGTGTGTGTGTGTGTGTGTGTGTGTGTGTGTGTGTGTGTGTGTGTGTGTGTGTGTGTGTGTGTGTGTGTGTGTGTGTGTGTGTGTGTGTGTGTGTGTGAAAGTGTTTGTGTGAGAGTGTGTGTGTCTGTGTGTGTGTGGAAGAGTGTGTGTGGGAAAGAGTGTGTGTGTGTGAAAGAGAGTGTGTGTGTTTGAAAGAGAGTGTGTGTGTGTGTCTGTGCGCGTGTGGGTGTGAGAGATAGAGAGTATGTGCGTGTGTTTGCGTGTCATTCCAACTGTTCTCTTCTCTGTCATTCTACTACTATCATGACACTCGGCGAGACCCAGATGCAGATGGTTGGAGTTTAAGATGGTTAATACATCCAAAGGGAATAGACAAGAGAATGGTCATGGACAGGCAAAAGGTCATAACCAGGTCAGAGTCCAGGAGGTACAGAGTGACAGACAGACTCGAGGTCAGGTCAGGTAGAATGGTCAGGCAGGCGGGTACAGAGTCCAGGAGGTACAGAGTGACTGACAGACTCGAGGTCAGGTCAGGCAGAATGGTCAGGCAGGCGGGTACAGAGTCCAGGAGGTACAGAGTGACAGACAGACTCGAGGTCAGGTCAGGCAGAATGGTCAGGCAGGCGGGTACAGAGTCCAGGAGGTACAGAGTGACAGACAGACTCGAGGTCAGGTCAGGCAGAATGGTCAGGCAGGCGGGTACAGAGTCCAGGAGGTACAGAGTGACAGACAGACTCGAGGTCAGGTCAGGTAGAATGGTCAGGCAGGCGGGTACAGACTCCAGAACAGGACCAACACACAGCTTTAATGTATGTATTTACACATATCTGCATATACCTAATGTACTATATACCTTCCTCTTTGATTTTGAACAATTAAAGATTCAGTCATTGTAGTTTCATAACTATACGTTTTGTTCTGTTCATTCTTTTGAATACAGTTTTTCTCAATTGCTAAAACACTAAAACCCATTGGCTGAACAAAGTCCTCAGTTGCTAAAACACTAAAACCCATTGGCTGAACAAAGTCCTCAGTTGCTAAAACACTAAAACCCATTGGCTGAACAAAGTCCTCAGTTGCTAAAACACTAAAACCCATTGGCTGAACAAAGTCCTTAGTTGCTAAAACACTAAAACCCATTGGCTGAACAAAGTCCTCAGTTGCTAAAACACTAAAACCCATTGGCTGAACAAAGTCCTCAGTTGCTAAAACACTAAAACCCATTGGCTGAACAAAGTCCTCAGTTGCTAAAACACTAAAACCCATTGGCTGAACAAAGTTCTCAGTTACCTGGCTCAACGAAGAACTCTGGCCTGACCCAGCCCAAAGACAAGAAGAAGCACATTGATCACGTTTTACTCCTTTGGTTTTTGTCCCTTTTAGTATTTTAGTAGTAAGGTGCATTGTAGGCTGTATACTGTACAATGGATGAATTGTATGGCCCTGAACATTCATCGGTCTTCAAGCACAATGGAAAGAGTCAGAGAAAGAATAAGATGAGGAGGAGGACGACGAGGAGGATGATGAGGAGGAGGAGGAGGAGGAGGAGGAGGAGGAGGAGGAGGAGGAGGAGGAAGAGGAAGAGGAAGACAAGAAGGTGCTCAAAGAGGACAGAATCTGACAAATGAGATCCGCGCAAAACTGGTTGACCACGTTGTCAACCACGGCCTGACGCTGAGGGAGGCTGGACTGCGAGTACAGCCAAATCTAAGCCGATATACAGTGGCAAGTGTGATGAGAACATTTAGACTGGAAAATAGGTATTGTAAAAATATCATCACATCAAAAACATCTGCACGGTTTCAGTAAGTGCTTACAGTACTGTATTCTATGCACTATCAGCACTTCTGTTACCTTTTCCTGTGAAATTACTGTACTATTGTATACTGTTTTTCTACACAGAAGGCCTCCTATGTTCACAGAACAGCAAGAGAGGGCGATAGTAAACATGGTTTTGGCCAACAATGCTATAACACACAAGCAGCTCCAAGCTAACATTGTCAATAACCACGCCATTTTCAACGACATCCATCAGGTCTCAACATCAACACTGGCACGCATCCTAAAAAAAAAACATATTCAAATGAAGCAAATTCATCGAGTGCCTTTCGAGCGCAATTCCGAAAAGGTGAAACAACTGTGGCATGATTATGCAGAAGTATGTATTCACTTTAGCAGTGTGATCTTGCATACTGTCTCATAATCTTTTACTGTACTGTAATATGTATACTAGATCTACACTGAACTACACATTTTGCCTGACACTGTTTTTCAGAGAGTTTTACGAATGTATGGAGAGGAGATCCAGCATGAGTTCATTTACATAGATGAGGCTGGGTTCAACCTGACGAGAACACGAAGGAGAGGAAGAAACATCATTGGCCACAGGGCTATAGTCAATGTCCCAGGGCAACGTGGGGGTAATATAACACTCTGTGCAGCCATTGCACAGAATGGGGTCCTCCACCGCCATGCCCATATGGGCCCTTACAACACAGCACTCATACTTACATTCTTGGACCAATTGCACAACATAACAGCAGCAAATCAAATCGATCATATGCGATACATTGTTGTCTGGGACAATGTGTCTTTCCACCACTCTGGTCTGGTTCAGATCTGGTTTCAGCAACATCCACATTTCACCGTCCTATATCTTCCACCATACTCTCCATTCCTCAACCCTATAGAAGAGTTTTTCTCGGCATGGCGGTGGAAGGTATATGATCTCCGTCTCCAGGCTGAGGTACCCCTCATCCAAGCCATGGAGGAGGCCTGTGACCAGATGGAGGTAGCAGCAATGCAAGGATGGATTCGTCATTCAAGACGTTTCTTCCCAAGGTGTCTTGCTAATGACAACATTGCTTGCGATGTTGATGAAATCCTCTGGCCAGATCCAGCTAGGCGAAGAGACAATGTCTAGTTATTTTTTTGTTGTTGTTTTTTGAACTTACAATACGTAAAGTGACGTTTGGTTACAGGATTATGAATCTCCATGTCAACATTTTGGGCGTGTTGAGAAACATGAGTTTCTTCAGTCTGCAACATTGGTCTTGTGTAGTGTTTGGTGAATTTACATTATATTTGTACTTTGTTGTTGGTAGCCTACTCTAATCATAGGGAAGTAGAAGTGCTAAAAGTGTTTTAGGTTTATCACAGCAGAGTGTAACTCGTGCAAACAGAGTATAGTAATGTGAAACGTGTGTGTTTCATATGGGAACAAAGTGTGGTTTTTATAAAGAAGTGTATAGTTTTTACAAGAGTGTTTAATTTAGCAAAGGATCTGTAGTGTTTTGCTAATTGGGTGTAGTGTTTTGCTAATTGTGTGTAGTGTTTTGCTAATTGGGTATAGTGTTTTGCTAATTGGGTGTAGTGTTTTGCTAATTGTGTGTAGTGTTTTGCTAATTGTGTGTAGTGTTTTGCTAATTGGGTGTAGTGTTTTGCTAATTGGGTGTAGTGTTTTGCTAATTGGGAGTAGTGTTTTGCTAATTGTGTGTAGTGTTTTGCTAATTGTGTGTAGTGTTTTGCTAATTGGGTGTAGTGTTTTGCTAATTGGGAGTAGTGTTTTGCTAATTGTGTGTAGTGTTTTGCTAATTGTGTGTAGTGTTTTGCTAATTGTGTGTAGTGTTTTGCTAATTGGGTGTAGTGTTTTGCTAATTGGGAGTAGTGTTTTGCTAATTGTGTGTAGTGTTTTGCTAATTGTGTGTAGTGTTTTGCTAATTGGGTGTAGTGTTTTGCTAATTGTGTGTAGTGTTTTGCTAATTGGGTGTAGTGTTTTGCTAATTGGGTGTAGTGTTTTGCTAATTGTGTGTAGTGTTTTGCTAATTGGGTGTAGTGTTTTGCTAATTGGGTGTAGTGTTTTGCTAATTGTGTGTAGTGTTTTGCTAATTGTGTGTAGTGTTTTGCTAATTGTGTGTAGTGTTTTGCTAATTGTGTGTAGTGTTTTGCTAATTGTGTGTAGTGTTTTGAAAACACGGGCCCTGTTTTGAAAAAAAAAAAAAATGTAACAGTACTGACTGCTCAATAGATTTTGACTGGTTGCAGGTTCATATCAACAAAGAACAAGTATTACAGTATCACAGAGACAAAGGACAAGTTTGTGAGATGCAGGGTACAGTACTGTATAAATAGGGGTACAAGGAGGAGGAAGAACAAAAAACTAAATTGCAAAGAGCAAAGCAGAGTAGTAATTTCTGATAAATTTTGAGCTACTATGATAGAACATGTTTTCGTCCATCAAAAGAAAATGACGGAAAAATATGATTTATTTTTAGATAAGAAAATGTTATTCTCCCTGAGAATTGTATGTTTTGAACAATGTGTTTTCTATTTTTCGGTGTATTGTTTACTGACTGCTTGAGAGTGTATATCATTTTGATCACTTTGTTTATGATTCGAGAGCAGTGTTTGATTTTGAACACAGGTAAAACTGTTCTGAGGCGAATGTTTCATTTTGCAAGAGGAGTCAGAGGTTAAAGTGCTTGAAGATGAGGTTTTGTGTTTAATGTTTTCAGGAAATGGAGCAAGGTTTCAGAAATTGTGTTTTCGCAATTGAGAAAAACTGTAAGAGGATCAGAACAGAATATTAGAGAGAGAGAGAGACTCACACACTGACTCTAATAGTGTTGTTTAATGAATGAATGAGTCAATTAAACTAAACACCATCAAGTCTATAGGAAGAGCAATTTCTCTGCATAAACACACACTGACTCTAATAGTGTTGTTTAATGTGTGTTTACTATATACAGTATTTTTTTTACTAAAAAGGATCCAAATCCCATAGATGGACCATTTCATTTGAAATCCCAACCTTCATCATTGACTCTACCTGGAAAACCAAGGCCTACTCATGAGAAACCAGCTGACAGGACACAACTGTTCTCTATCCTTCAGAATAGCCCTGAAAAGACTGAAGATTCAGCTGAAAAAAAGAAAGGATTTTATTGTAGAAGTGCTGAGAGGAGCAGGATAGAGGCCATCGCAACGACCTCACAACACAACAACAGACGTTCGGACAACACCTAGAGAGAAAAACAGATGCCACACAGTCTTCTTGGACTACAGGGTGATATGCCGACTTGGCAGGGGGCGGCTATCATGAACCTCCAAGACAGTTTGTGCCTGTTAGAAGAAACATTCATTAATACAAATGCACATTTTATCAGGGGTCACATAATCCATTAACATAATTTTTTACATGTCTATTGTAAACGCATTAGTCCAGATGGACTGGTTTGTATAACATCATTTGCAAGGAAGCATGATGCTGGTTGGAAAAACACACAGACCACTGCTCATTCAGGACCAATCTGATTGTTTGTTAATCTCCACGTGATGTCCCCATTCTCTGAATGCGTGTTTTTAAGGGCATAGCAAATAGGCCAGAGATATACTATCAACAGACACACACCAACAACAGACAAACACTAACAACAGACACAAACAACAGAAACACACTAACAGTCACACACTAACAATAGGCATACCTACAGACACAAACTAACAACAGATACACACTGACAACAGACTCCTCCCTCTCTCTCCGCTTCCTTCTCTGTCATTCTCCCTCTATTTGATCCTCTCTCTCCTCGTCCATCTCTCTCCTCATCCCTCTCTCTCATCTTCCCTCTCTCTCCTCTTCCCTCTCTCCTTCCCTATCCCTCCTCCTCCCTCTCTCTGCTCCTACCTATCTCTCCTCTTCCCTCTCTCTCGTCCACCTCTTCTCCTTCTTCCTCTCTCTCCTAATCCCTCTTTCTCCTCCTCCCTCTCTCTCTCTCCTCTCTCTCTTTGTCCTCCCTCTCTCTCCTCCTCTCTCTCTCCTTCTCCCTCTCACATATTCCTCTCTCCTCCTCTCTCTCCCCTCCTCCCTCTTTCGTCCTCCCTCTCTCTCCTCCTCCTCCCTCTCCCCCCTCTCTCTCCTCCTCTCTCTCTCTTGCACGAGCACGCACACACACACACACGCACCCTCCCTCCTATGGTCAGCTGACACAAATGTTCTCAGTGCTCATGCTACTTTTATCTAAGAGTAGAATTATAGCTTGCCAGTCCATGCTTTAAATAGGGTTGATAAAGTCTGGACATAATAATAAGAATAATGGACAATTTCAAAGCGAATTCAAATGACATGCAGACATATTGGGTGTTCCAATGTTCAATTTATTAATGCTGATAATATTAACTCTCAGAGATCAATAACTATATCAGTCTTCTACACACAATGATTTTACCCAATTCTGGGGTTGGTTTGGACAGAATAGATGGAGCCCCAAATCAAGGAAATTATCTCTCTCTCTCTCTCTCTCTCTCTCTCTCTCTCTCTCTCTCTCTCTCTCTCTGTCTCTCTCAATTTTTTCAATTTGAGAGAGAGAGTGTCATAATGTTGCCTTGTTGGTGAGGTTTCTGATCCACATAAATACCTTTCCCCCTTTTTCTCTCTCAACTCTACAGATTTGACTCTTGGAAAGCCCTTTGTTAAAATATAGAGAGTCTGGTAACATCGAAAGGTTGGGAACAGAACCATATTTTGGTAATCCAACCAGTTGAAAATATCTGTTGGTACTTAAAGAATATGATGTCAGATCAGTTGTCGTCTGAGACATTATTACTGATGATAGGATGACATAAACTGTATCTTGTAGACACACATTCTACTTATCAGATTCACATGGAATTGTTGTGCAATTTAAACGTTTAAATATGAAACTATTTGTGAAAAGATTAAATGTAATTTTAGCTTCTAAATGAGAGAATTGTTTTCATAAAGCAAACTCTGCTCACTCGGCGGCCCCGCCCAAGTGAACAGACATTGGTTGTGAACTATGAAACACGCCCTTCTCTCCACCACTACAAAAGCCCATTGACGAAAGTCAACCTTGTGTTCCCGATGATGTGAGGACTGCTGTCCATATGTTTAAAAGGGCTAATATCAACTACGGAACAAAGCCAACCTCAGTGTGAGCTCTGGTTGCAAATGGTTTAAAGGGGCTAATTTCAACGTGGAGGTGACGATTAACACGCTGGATGGATGAATTTTGACTGTACCAGCCAGAATATAGCATGAGCTTATAGTTTGGCAACTTGCTATGAACTTTGAACTCACTAAAGAAGTGACACATCCTAGATGTCGAGTTATCAGCAGCTAGGAAAGGACGGACAATCTCTCCAGAAAGACAGGGTACTACAACGTATCTGTTCTACCACATGATGACGGTACTACAACGTATCCATTCCACCACA
Organism: Oncorhynchus keta; assembly: GCF_023373465.1. NCBI lineage: Eukaryota > Metazoa > Chordata > Actinopteri > Salmoniformes > Salmonidae > Oncorhynchus > Oncorhynchus keta. The sequence continues at coordinate 13,837,958 of NC_068443.1, read as the reverse complement.
ATACATATTCTTCAAAGGCCAAGAGAGATCGCTGCTGGGCAACTCAGCCTTCCGTCTATGATCAATCTATTGAAGTGCAGATCAGAGTAAATATTTCTTGCATTTTCCTTTTCCAAATGGGCGGTTATTTAGAATGCATAAGATTCTGTATTTACAATAGCATAGCTTCATGACGTCCGATAGAGACCCAATCATTTTGTTCCTCAGTCTTCCCCCGCTTTCATTCAAACCCAACCCCCTTTCTTTGTGCAACCAGCCGTCATATCGGTTCTGTCCGCTAGGGACGTTTTCTTGGATGACATATTTAGTAATCAATGTGTGATCCATCCTGTGCATATGTAATTCTGTGTGATTATTTAGAAATGTAGTAAATAAATAATTCAACCAAATTGTGTATTGCTGATTCAACTTGTTAGCCAGGGTTCGTGAAGATAACCAAGAATTTTACGACGTTCAGATGGGACTGAATAAGGTGACGATTGATGATTGACTGCTATTGATATAAAATATTACAGGTCTTTAAGAGTTTATTCAGAAGAAAACAGCTCTATGAACATTCTTCCATGGTGCCCCGACTTTCTAGTTAATTACATTTACATGATTAGTTTAATCAGGTAATATTAATTACAGAGAAATAATTTGATAAAATAGCATGTCAAATCACTAAATCCGGCATAGCAAAGACACAACGAGAGAGGGGCTTTATTGTCATGGGAAACTTGACATTTCCAAAACAAGTGAAATGGATAAACAAAAGTCAAATAAACTGTCACGTTCTGACCTTAGTGTCTTTTTATGTCTTTGTGTTAGGTTGGTCAGGGCGTGAGTTGGGGTGGGTAGTCTATGTTCTTTTTTCTACGTCTTGGCCTGGTATGGTTCTCAATCAGGGACAGCTGTCTATCATTGTCTCTGATTGAGAACCATACTTAGGTACCCTTTTCCCCCACCTGTTTTGTGGGAAGTTAACTTTGTCTTTGTTCAGGGCACATAGCCCAAAGCTTCACGGTTTGTCTTTGTTCAGGGCACATAGCCCAAAGCTTCACGGTTTGTCTTTGTTCAAGGCACAGAGCCCAAAGCTTCACGGTTTGTCTTTGTTCAGGGCACAGAGCCCAAAGCTTCACGGTTTGTCTTTGTTCAAGGCACATAGCCCAAAGCTTCACGGTTTGTCTTTGTTCAAGGCACAGAGCCCAAAGCTTCACGGTTTGTCTTTGTTCAGGGCACAGAGCCCAAAGCTTCACGGTTTGTCTTTGTTCAAGGCACAGAGCCCAAAGCTTCACGGTTTGTCTTTGTTCAAGGCACATAGCCCAAAGCTTCACGGTTTGTCTTTGTTCAGGGCACAGAGCCCAAAGCTTCACGGTTTGTCTTTGTTCACAGAGCCCAAAGCACGGTTTGTCTTTGTTCAGGGAGCCCAAAGCTTCACGGTTTGTCTTTGTTCAGGGCACAGAGCCCAAAGCTTCACGGTTTGTCTTTGTTCAGGGCACATAGCCCAAAACGGTTTGTCTTTGTTCACATAGCCCAAAGCTTCACGGTTTGTCTTTGTTCATAGGCACATAGCCCAAAGCTTCACGGTTTGTCTTTGTTCAGGGCACATAGCCCAAAGCTTCACGGTTTGTCTTTGTTCAACGGTTTGTCTTTGCACATAGCCCAAAGCTTCACGGTTTGTCTTTGTTCAAGGCACATAGCCCAAAGCTTCACGGTTTGTCTTTGTTTAGCCCAAAGCTTCACGGTTTGTCTTTGTTCAGGGCACATAGCCCAAAGCTTCACGGTTTGTCTTTGTTCAGGGCACATAGCCCAAAGCTTCACGGTTTGTCTTTGTTCAGGGCACATAGCCCAAAGCTTCACGGTTTGTCTTTGTTCAGGGCACATAGCCCAAAGCTTCACGGTTTGTCTTTGTTCAGGGCACATAGCCCAAAGCTTCACGGTTTGTCTTTGTTCAGGGCACATAGCCCAAAGCTTCACGGTTTGTCTTTGTTCAAGGCACATAGCCCAAAGCTTCACGGTTTGTCTTTGTTCAGGGCACATAGCCCAAAGCTTCACGGTTTGTCTTTGTTCAGGGCACAGAGCCCAAAGCTTCACGGTTTGTCTTTGTTCAAGGCACATAGCCCAAAGCTTCACGGTTTGGTTTTTGTTCTTCGTTTTGTCGGCGTCATTTTTGAATAAAGTGAAAATGTACGCTTACCATGCTGCACCTTGGTCCAGTCCTTCAGCCAGCCGTGACATAAACAGAAAGTGAACAGTAAATATTACACTCACACATGTTCCAAAATAATAAAGCTAGTGTTTGTTCTTCACTGTTTGCCCTTTTCTTGTGGCAACAGGTCACAAATATTGCTGCTGTGATGGCACACTAGTATTTCACTCAATAGATATGGGAGTTTATCAAAATTGGGTTTGTTTTCTAATCCTTTGTGGGTCTGTGTAATCTGAGGGAAATATGTGTCTCTAATATGGTCATACATTTGGCAGGAGGTTAAGAAGTGCAGCTCAGTTTCCACCTTATTTTGTGGGAAGTGAGCACATAGCCTGTCTTCTCTTGAGAGCCAGGTCTGCCTACGGCAACCTTTCTCGATAGCAAAGGCTATGTTCACTAAGTCTGTACACAGTATGGTAGAAAAATTACAAGATTATGTTATAATACTGTTTATGCATCGAATAATGTTTCTCGGTACTGTCTCATCTGTGTCTGTGGAACTGAGTTGGGGCTAGGCACTAGCAATTTATTTATGATGGCTTGGTGATGAACCTACAGCCTGCAATCCATTGAATGATTAGTGTCTGTGAAATGGGCCAGGTGAACCTTCCCTCCAGCTTCTCTCACATACAGATGAACACTGGACTCGTTGCATTAGTATCTGTGTGTTAAGGAGTGTGAACCTGAGAAGATAACCCTGTATAAACAAGTAGTAAATGACCTAGAGACAGAAACCTGGCACAATATAAATCTTGCTGTCTGTTGCTTGATAACACAATGTACCTTTGTATAATTCTTCACATCTGTTGTTGTCATTGACCTTCAGGAGGATGTACTTGGCTATGAAGAGCTGTAACCTAAATCTGCTCGTTGGACTCTCAACAATTACCGATGGGTGGTCGTTGACCAGCTCCATTATTGCAATTCTTAGTCGATAATAAATATTGATTGTTTGAAGAAATAACAAAGTCTCTCTCTTGGTTAGAATTTCTACCATAATAGTCAAATCTTCCCTTAAGTTTGGGTCAGTCACAGTGGTCGGGTATTGTGCCACTGTGTACCAAATAGCATTCTAGTTTGCTCCGTTTTTTTGTTAATTAATCATGTTTTTATTTTCTCATGATTTGGTCTAATTGTGTTGCTGTCCTGTGGCTTTGTAGGGTCTGTTTGTGTTTGTGAACAGCTTGCTAGAGAATTTTCTGGATTTTGATAATTAGCGGGTATCGGCCTAATTCTGTTCTGCATGCATTATTTGGCCTCTTTCTCTTTCTCTCTCTCTAAATAGAGCCCTAATGATGTAAACACACTATGACAGGAGCACCACAGACCAGTGATCCACACACACACACACACACACACACACACACACACACACACACACACACACACACACACACACACACACACACACACACACACACACACACACACACACACACACACACACACACACACACCCTCGTATTTCTCCTGAGTTGTTAATAACTTCCTGATGGCAATACTGAAGGTAGTGATCCATAGCAACACCATTAATCACACAACACACCCAGCGTATGATCATAATAAATATACATGAGATGAATGTCTCAGTCATGTGCACATCATTTTTCTAAGTCTTGTGTCAAAAAAGGACAAATCTGATGCAGGAAGGTTACATAATCCATATAATGAATGTTTGTTTCTAAATCAGCATGGTGAACAGAGCAGAAATAGAGGGTTTCATTGTAAAGCATTAGTTAACCAACACATAACATGTTAACAGAGCGTTGTCATTGTAAAACATGAGCTACCCAACATACAGTACTGGAACAGAGCATTGTCATTGTAAAACATGAGCTACCCAACATACAGTACTGGAACAGAGCATTGTCATTGTAAAACATGAGCTACCCAACATACAGTACTGGAACAGAGCGTTGTCATTGTAAAACATGAGCTACCCAACATACAGTACTGGAACAGAGCATTGTCATTGTAAAACATGAGCTACCCAACATACAGTACTGGAACAGAGCGTTGTCATTGTAAAACATGAGCTACCCAACATACAGTACTGGAACAGAGCATTGTCATTGTAAAACATGAGCTCCCCAACATACAGTACTGGAACAGAGCATTGTCATCGTAAAACATGAGCTCCCCAACATACAGTACTGGAACAGAGCGTTGTCATTGTAAAACATGAGCTACCAAACATACAGTACTCATGAGTAACAGCTGATTCAGATCAGTCTCACTCCCAGTCCATGAGAGAAAGAGAGAAGAGAGCGAGAGAGCAGGTAAACATTGTGTGAGAGAGGGAGTCAGAGTTGTCTGCTCTTGCAAACAAAACAGAGTGAGAGACTAATATTTTCATGCAGAGCCAATGATTTGTTTTCTTCTAACACCATCTAGTGGATATTTAGTGTATGGCTTTTCTAGAGTAGAGCCAGAAATATACTGAACAAAAATAAAGGAAACGTGCAACAATTTCAATGATTTTGCTGAGTTACAAGAATTCAATCTACTAAAAATAAATTCATTAGGCCCTAATCTATGGATTTAACATGACTAGGCAGGGGCCTGGGAGGGCATAAGCCCAACCACTTTGGAGTCAGGCCAACCAACTGGGGACCCACATTGGCCCTTTTGTGGGGGAAAACTCATTCCAGCCTAACATAATTCATTTTCCCCCACAAAGGGGCTTAATTACAGACACCAATACTCCTCCCATCCCCACAATCCGTCAGATGAGAAGCCCGATGTGGAGGTCCTGGGCTGGCACGTGGTCTGCGGTTTTAAGTCCGGTTGGACTTACTGCCAAATTCTCTAAAATTATGTTGGAGGTAGATTATGGTCGAAAAAATTATATTAAATTCTCTGGGAACAGCTCTGGTTGACATTCCTGCAGTCAGCATGCCAATTGCACGCTCTCTCAAAACTTGAGACATCTGTGGCATTGTGTTGTGTGACAAAACTGACCATTTTAGTGGCCTTTTATTGTCCCTAGCATAAGGTGCACCTGTGTAATGATCATTATAAATAATTATAAATCAATCCTAATATAACTTGGAATTTGACTGGTGTAAGACATACAGTATGGAGGAAGGACATTCTAGTAGAATAATCAAGTACCTTTACCTTTATCTCACTGAAAGAGGGGAAAAAAACACATGAAGTCATGGCACATGGCACGTTTGACATGTTTTGTTTTGTAATATTAAACATGTATCACAAGTAACCCCTTCCAATAGGGTTAATAAATACAGCTACAACAACAGCAAAAACATAAGCAATACAACAAGTCATCACAACTCTATCAGTTCACAGCCATGCTTGTGTGTCTGTGCGTGTGTGTTACTGTTCAACCAAACAAGATTTTCTGGTTTTTCTTCGAGAAGACTCTGTGTTCCAGAGAGGTGGTTTGTTTGTTTTCTCAAGTATGACGACAGTTGTCCACAAACAGAGAATATTCTCTCCACGATCGCTTGGGATGCAGGGGCACAAACCAGATCCAATGCCACAGGGCACAGCCATCCTTGTCTGCCATAATAACTGGAGAGTTTACTCTGTAAACATGCCCCCCTTTATCTCCTCCAGATATTTCCACAGTTCACACAGGGCACTTAACGCCCTGCTAGGTTGACCCGCCAGCTGGACAGTGACCTCAGAGACAATCTGTGATGTGAGAAAGAAATATTTCTGAAGCACCGGTCGAGAATCTTTCTGGATTCATCGGGGTGACATCTTCCTGGAGTTTTGCTGCTCCACAGCTGTACTCTGTTATTTAAATACAAAAGACTCTGCTTGCCTCATCAGTGGCTCCAACTTTGTTGAGCGAAATGCCAGAGTCACACTTCGGTCCATCAGGCAAGCTGCTGCAGTGGTTGGATCAAAGTTGGCTGCCAGAGGAGTCAGTGTGCATGCAAAGCTCTCACGCAGTGACTTAAGGAGGACCTGTGCCAACTGTTTTGCAACAGTAGTTGACTTCAAGTGTGCCTCAAAGTTGAGAAGGCACAACACTACATAAGACAGCGACTGGCCGTCAGTTGGTCCGTGTGGATTGTGAACTGCTCCAGCACCTTCAGTCACTGGTCAGCTGTCCTATATCTTGCTACATCCAGTCAGTCACTGGTCAGCACATTCACAAAGTTGGTCACTGGTCAGCAAGTTGTCCGTGTTGATTGTGAACTGCTCCAGCACCTTCACAAGCTGCTATATCTTGCTGCCCAGTCACTGGTCAGCAAGTTGGTGATTGTGAACTGCTGGCACCTTGTGAACTGCTCCAGCACCTTCACAAGCTGCTATATCTTGGCCCAGTCACTGGTCAGCAAGTTGGTCAGTGTTGATTGTGAACTGCTCCAGCACCTTCACAAGCTGCTATATCTTGGCCCAGTCACTGGTCAGCAAGTTGGTCAGTGTGGATTGTGAACTGCTCCAGCACCTTCACAAGCTGCTATATCTTGGCCCAGTCACTGGTCAGCAAGTGTGGTCAGTGTGGAGTGTGCTCCAGATTGTGAACTGCTCCAGCACCTTCAGCTGCTAAGCTGCAGTCACTGGTATCTTGAACTGCCCAGTCACTGGTCAGCAAGTTGGTCGGTGTGGATTGTGAACTGCTCCAGCACCTTCACAAGCTGCTATATCTTGGCTCAGTCACTGGTCAGCAAGTTGGTCCGTGTTGATTGTGAACTGCTCCAGCACCTTCACAAGCTGCTATATCTTGGCCCAGTCACTGGTCAGCAAGTTGGTCGGTGTTGATTGTGAACTGCTCCAGCACCTTCACAAGCTGCTATATCTTGGCCCAGTCACTGGTCAGCAAGTTGGTCGGTGTGGATTGTGAACTGCTCCAGCACCTTCACAAGCTGCTATATCTTGGCCCAGTCACTGGTCAGCAAGTTGGTCGGTGTTGATTGTGAACTGCTCCAGCACCTTCACAAGCTGCTATATCTTGGCCCAGTCACTGGTCAGCAAGTTGGTCGGTGTGGATTGCAAATGGTTTCAGCAACTTCAGAAGCTTTAGCTTGGCCCAGTCACACTTCGTGCCCGCCCTCGGATATCTTCCTTGTTTGCTAGTTATAGCTGGTGATTGTGATGCACAAGCTTGGTCTATTTGAAACATTGGCATCTACTGGCAGGCTTTATCTGCCAGATTCAGAAGTTCAAAAACCTTATTAGAAAAAAAGCTTTAAAAACCCATTTAAGAAGTAACAAACTAAAACTAAATATCAATGATTTTATTTTAGTTGGTTTTGCAGTCAACTATAATACTTTGAGTACAGTTCTAGTTTACAAATGTGTATATTTTGTGATTTGCTCTGATCAATGGTCTGAGCAATAAGTCCAACTGAAATCTAACAAAATGTAAATGTTATAATACAAGACACTCTAAAGACCAATGTATCAAACTAAAATACAGATTAAATATAAATAATTACAGGTGTTTTATATTTTCAAAATACAAAATACATTTGCAAGTACATGCCCTCACTACAATACCATTCTCAAGTAGATGTTTTTACCTTAGTTGAATGCAAAACGTAAATATAAAATGGATAAATTGCAAAGCATACCATGTATTATTATTGTTCTTCTTTCAGGGAAGAGCTCATTATAATAATACCCAGCATTCTTTGCGAGTGTAATTTTTTACATTTACATTGTGGTAATTTATCAGACGCTTATCACGCCATAGTGCCATCAGACTTGTGATACCAATGCAGGGTGAAAGGGGACCAAAAAATGATGAAACGCAATAATTATTTATATAATTATTTTGTATTTTACCACACAAAAAACTCCACAGATCTCAAAAGTATCTTGTTACAATTTAAATTGGATTGTAGTGTCACACCCTGATCTGTTTCACCTGTCCTTGTGATTGTGTCCACCCCCCGCCAAGTGTCGCCCATCTTCTCCATTATCCCCTGTGTATATATGTGTTCTCTGTTTGTCCGTTGCCAGTTTGTCTTGTTTGTCAAGTCAACCAGGATTTTGTTTCTCAGCTCCTGCTTTTCCCAGTCTCTCTTTTCTTGCCCTCTGGGTTTTTACCCTTGCCTGTCCTGACTCCAAGCCTGCCTGTCTGACCACTCTGCCTGCCCCTGACCCTGAGCCTGCCTACCGACTTTTGCCCCACGCTGGATGTTTTACCTCTGCTTACGCTGACCGTGAGCCTGCCTGCCGTCCTATACCATTGCTTCACCTCTGGTTTACTGACCCCTGCCTGACTTGACCTGTTTATTGCCTACCCCTATTGGATCATTAAACTATTGATTATTCAACGTGGTCTGCATCTGGGTCTTACCTTCATACCTGATAGTACGAACTGGCCATGACTGACCCAGCAGACCCGGGCCAACTGTGCAAAGCCATCTCCTCCCAAGGAGCCTCCATTGGTAGGCATGAGGAGTTGCTTCATGGGCTGATGGAGGGGGTCCAAATGTTGGCTGAGAGCCATGACCGGGCTTTGGACATGCTGCAGGAGCAATTCCACGGGTTGGCTGGGGGGCAGCCTGCCTAGGTGGTAACCCCACCTCCCCTCAGTTAACTCAACAGTTAGCAACGCCACCCTACTGGCCACTCCAGCTTCCCGGGAGCCCGATTACCTCTTCCAGAATGCTTTAATGGAGAGCCGAGCATCTGTCTGGCTTTTTTAGCTGTGTGCCCTCATTTTTGAGCTTCAGCCCTCCTCCTTCCCCTCGGATCGCTTCAGAATAGTTTACCTCATTATTCTAGTCTGGAAGGGCTCTCACCTGGGCTACCGCTGTGTGGGAAGACTATATGGTGGATTTCCGCACGTTGGCAGCGTAGAGTGTGTGTAACCCGGAGGCATTGTTCGTCATGTTCCTGCACGGTGTCTCGGAGGAGGTTAAGGATGAGCTTGTAGCTTGTGAATTGCCCACGGATTTCGACTCCCTCATCGCTTTGACCATTCGCATTGCTGGCCGATTGCGGGAACGACGGATGGAGAGGGAATTTGACGTCACTCTCAGGTCCAGGGATTCCACCTCGTCTCTGAGCCATGCTGGAAGTCCCCAACAGTCCCGTGGCCGAGAGCACACAAGGTTTTCTGACTTTCCTCGAGAGTCACCGAAGCGGGCAGAGGCACTGTTTCCGGAGCTCATGCAACTAGGCAGAGCTGGGCTGTCGCCAACGGAAAGGCAACACAGGATCAGCACAATGAGCTGTCTGTATTGTGGGACTTTTGGTCATTTTGTGTCCTCGTGCCTGGTAAAGGACCAGTCTCACCAGGGAGTGAGTACTCTCATTGACTCTGGGGCCGATGAGAGCTTTTTGGACGCCACACTGGCTTCTGAGCTGAACATCCCCACCCAGCCCCTCTCCATTCCCATGGATGTTAGAGCACTGGACGGGCGCTCTATAGGTCGGGTCACCCATACCACCACTCCCATCAACCTACATGTGTCAGGGAATCACAGCGAGACCATTCAGTTCCTGCTCATCAAGTCCCCCGAGATTCCCGTGGTGTTGGGATTCTCCTGGCTCCAGCAACACAATCAACTCATCAACTGGTCTACGTGGGCTATCATGGGCTAGAGTCCGTTCTGCCATGTCCATAGTCTGAAATCGGCGCAACCTGCCCCCGAGACCTCTCCACCATGCCCGCAGAGTACCAGGACCTCCGGAAGGTGTTCAGCAAGACCTGGGCCACTTCCTTTCCGCCGCACTGCCCCTATGACTGTGGGATTGACCTTCTCCCTAGTATCACGCCGCCCCGGGGACGTCTGTACTCGCTGTCGGGACCAGAGACCAAGGCTATGGAGAACTACATTGGGGACTCCCTAGCTTCAGGATTTATCAGTCCCTCCTCCTCTCCCAGTGGTGCAGGGTTCTTCTTCGTGGAGAAGAAGGACTAGAACCTGTGCCCGTGCATTGATTACCGGGGATTCAATGACATCACAGTGAAGAACTGTTATCCGCTACCACTCATTTCCTCGGCCTTCAAGCTGCTCCAGGGGACCACAGTGTTTTCCAAGCTGGATCTATGAAAACACCTACCACCTGGTGCGGATACGAGAGGGGGAAGAGTGGAAGACCGCCTTCAACACGGCCAGTGTCCTCTGCAAATATCTGGTCATGCCCTTTGGTCTCACCAACGCCCCTGCCTTGTTCCAGGCTTTGGTGAACTATGTTCTTGACGACATGCTGAACCGGTTCGTCTTTGTCTTTCTTGAAGACATCCTCGTCTTCTCCCACAGTGGTGGATTGGCCTCAGCATACGACCAGGGTGCAGCTGCAACGCATCCTGGGGTTCGCCAACTTTTATTTCCGCTTTATCTGGGGTTACAGCACCCTGGCCATCCCTCTGTCTGCCCTCACCTCTGCCAAGGTTCCATTCATGTGGTCCACGGTCGCTGACCGGCATTCCAGGACTTTAAACACCGCTTCACAACGGCTCCGATCTTGGTTCATCGGACCCTTCCCATCAGTTCGTAGTGGAGGCCAATGCTTTGGATGTCGGAGTAGGGGCTGTCTTGTCCCAACATTCTGCCCTAGACCTTAAGCTGCATCTCTGCGCCTTCTTCTCCCACCGCCTCAATGCCACGGAGAGGAATTACTGTGTTGGGAATCTCTCGCAGTGACGATGGCATTGGGGAAATGGAGGTACTGGCTCGATGGGGCAGAATATCCGTTCATTGTATGGACCGACCACAAAAACCTGGAGTACCTCCAGGCGCCAAGCGCCTTAACTCCAGACAGGCGAGATGTGCCCTGCTGTTTACCCGGTTCAACGTTTCCCTCTCCTACCGGCAGGTCCCAAGAACGTCAAGCTGGATGCCCTGTCTCGCCGCTATTACCCCACGGCTACCACCCGAACCCATCCTTCCCACCTCGTGCCTGGTGAAGGAACTCAGCTGGGGTATCGGGAATCAGGTCCGGGAGGCGCATCGGTCCCAGCCAAACACTTGGGGGGCCAGATAACCGGATGTTGGTGGCCTACCATAGTTCCCGCCATCGCCGCATTTGTTACCGCCTGCATGGTATGTGCATGGAACAAGACACCTCGACAAGCTCTGGCTGGCCTCCCCCAACCTCTGCCGTCCCTCATTGTCCCTGGTCTCATATCTCCCTGGACTTTGTCATGGGTCTTCAACCGTCTGATGGTAACACCGCCATCCTGACCGTGGTGCATCGCTTTTCCAATGCCGCCCACTTCATTCCTCTCCCCAAGTTACCCTCTGCCAAGGAGATTGCCCAACGTCTTCCGGATCCATGGACTGCCCATGGACATGGTCTCCGACCGCGGGCCTCAGTTCTCCTCCCAGTTCTGGTAGGCATTCTGCATCGGCCAGTCTGTCCTCTAGGTTCCCCATCCAGTCTAATGGCCTGTCGGAGCTAGCCAACCAGGACCTTGAGATAACTCTGTGCTGCTTGGTCTCTGCCAACCCCATCACCTGGAGCCAGCAGCTGGCATGGGTGGAATACGTCCGCAACACCCTTCCCTGCACTGCCACAGGGCTATCACCATTTGAGTGTCCCTGGGATATCAGACCCCGCTCCTCCCTGATCAGGAACAGGTCGGCGGCATACCTTCTGCCCAAATGTTAAAGGTCTTACTCACACCGACGGCGGAGAGTGTGATCCCACAGTCGTCCGGGAACACCTGATGCACTCATATATGTTTCAATGTTAGCATGTATGTTTCTCTTCAACTAGCCTTGAAGAGAGCCTAGAAGTAATTTAGCTCATCTGGTAGGCTCGTGTCAGCGGGCAGCTCTCGGCTGTGCTTCCCTTTGTAGTCTGTAATAGTTTGCAAGCGCTGCCACATCCGACGAGCGTTGGAGCCATTGTAGTAAGATTCGATCTTAGTCCTGTGATGCTTGCCCTGTTTGAATGTTCGTCGGAGGGCACAGCAGGATTTCTTATAATCTTCCGGGTTAGAATCTTGCTCCTTGAAAGTGGCAGCTCTACCCTTTAGCTCAGTGCGGATGTTGCCTGTAATCCATGGCTTCTGGGTGGGGTATGTACATGCAGCCACTGTGGGGACGACGTCATCAATGCACTTATTGATGAAGCCAGTGGCTGATGTGGTGTACTCCACAATGCCATCGGAAGAATCCCAGAACATATTCCAGTCTGTGCTAGCAAAACAGTCCTGTAGCTTAGCATCTGCTTCATCTGCCCACATTTTATCCTGCAAGAGCAACAGAGTGGGAAAGAGAGGAAATATATCCTGCAAGAGCAACAGAGTGGGAAAGAGAGGAAATAAATGCTGTACGAGCAACAGAGTGGGAAAGAGAGGAAATAAATGCTGTAAGAGCAACAGAGTGGGAAAGAGAAGAAATAAATGATGCAAGAGCAACAGAGTGGGAAAGAGAAGAAATAAATGCTGTAAGAGCAACAGAGTGGGAAAGAGAAGAAATAAATGCTGTAAGAGCAACAGAGTGGGAAAGAGAGGAAATAAATGCTGTAAGAGCAACAGAGTGGGAAAGAGAAGAAATAAATGCTGTAAGAGCAACAGAGAAAGAGAAGAAATAAACAGAGTGGGAAAAGAGAGGAAATAAATGCTGTAAGAGCAACAGAGTGGGAAAGAGAGGAAATAAATGCTGTAAGAGCAACAGAGTGGGAAAGAGAATAAATAAATGCTGTAAGAGCAACAGAGTGGGAAAGAGAGAAATAAATGCTGTAAGAGCAACAGAGTGGGAAACAGAAGAAATAAATGCTGCAAGAGCAACAGAGTGGGAAAAGAGAAGAAATAAATGCTGCAACAAGAGCAAGAGCAACAGAGTGGGAAAGAGAGGAAATAAATGCTGTAAGAGCAACAGAGTGGGAAAGAGAGGAAATAAATGCTGTAAGAGCAACAGAGTGGGAAAAGAAATAAAGAGAGAAATAAATGCTGTAAGAGCAACAGAGTGGGAAAGAGAGGAAATAAATGCTGTAAGAGCAACAGAGTGGGAAAGAGAGGAAATAAATGCTGTAAGAGCAACAGAGTGGGAAACAGAAGAAATAAATGCTGTAAGAGCAACAGAGTGGGAAAGAGAAGAAATAAATGCTGTAAGAGCAACAGAAATAAATGTGTAAGAGCAACAGAGGAAACAGAAGAAATAAATGCTGTAAGAGCAACAGAGTGGGAAAGAGAAGAAATAAATGCTGCAAGAGCAACAGAGAAATAAATGCTGTAAGAGCAACAGAGTGGGAAAGAGAAGAAATAAATGCTGCAAGAGCAACAGAAATAAAGTGGGAAAGAGTGGGAAAGAGGAAATAAATGCTGTAAGAGCAACAGAGTGGGAAAGAAGGAAATAAATGCTGTAAGAGCAACAGAGTGAAATAAATGCTGAAAGAGAATGGGCAACAAGTGGGAAAGAGAGGAAATAAATGCTGTAAGAGCAACAGAAATAAATGCTGTAAGAGCAACAGAGTGGGAAAGAGAGGAAATAAATGCTGTAAGAGCAACAGAGAAATAAATGGGAAAGAGAGGAAATAAATGCTGCAAGAGCAACAGAGTGGGAAAGAGAGGAAATAAATGCTGCAAGAGCAACAGAGTGGGAAAGAGAAGAAATAAATGCTGTAAGAGCAACAGAGTGGGAAAGAGAAGAAATAAATGCTGTAAGAGCAACAGAGTGGGAAAGAGAGGAAATAAATGCTGTAAGAGCAACAGAGTGGGAAAGAGAAGAAATAAATGCTGCAAGAGCAACAGAGTGGGAAAGAGAGGAAATAAATGCTGCAAGAGCAACAGAGTGGGAAAGAGAAGAAATAAATGCTGTAAGAGCAACAGAGTGGGAAAGAGAATAAATAAATGCTGCAAGAGCAACAGAGTGGGAAAGAGAGGAAATAAATGCTGTAAGAGCAACAGAGTGGGAAAGAGAGGAAATAAATGCTGTAAGAGCAACAGAGTGGGAAAGAGAGGAAATAAATGCTGTAAGAGCAACAGAGTGGGAAAGAGAGGAAATAAATGCTGTAAGAGCAACAGAGTGGGAAAGAGAGGAAATAAATGCTGCAAGAGCAATGCTGCAAGAGCAACAGAGTGGGAAAGAGAGGAAATAAATGCTGTAAGAGCAACAGAGTGGGAAAGAGAGGAAATAAATGCTGTAAGAGCAACAGAGTGGGAAAGAGAAGAAATAAATGCTGTAAGAGCAACAGAGTGGGAAAGAGAGGAAATAAATGCTGTAAGAGCAACAGAGTGGGAAAGAGAAGAAATAAATGCTGCAAGAGCAACAGAGTGGGAAAGAGAAGAAATAAATGCTGCAAGAGCAACAGAGTGGGAAAGAGAAGAAATAAATGCTGTAAGAGCAACAGAGTGGGAAAGAGAGGAAATAAATGCTGTAAGAGCAACAGAGTGGGAAAGAGAAGAAATAAATGCTGCAAGAGCAACAGAGTGGGAAAGAGAAGAAATAAATGCTGCAAGAGCAACAGAGTGGGAAAGAGAGGAAATAAATGCTGTAAGAGCAACAGAGTGGGAAAGAGAGGAAATAAATGCTGTAAGAGCAACAGAGCAACAGAAATAAATGCTGCAAGAGCAACAGAGTGGGAAAGAGAGAAATAAATGCTGTAAGAGCAACAGAGTGGAAGTGGGAAAGAGAGGAAATAAATGCTGCAAGAGCAACAGAGTGGGAAAGAGAAGAAATAAATGCTGCAAGAGCAACAGAGTGGGAAAGAGAAATAAATGCTGCAAGAGCAACAGAGTGGGAAAGAGAAGAAATAAAAGAAATAAATGCTGCAAGAGCAACAGAGTGGAAAGAAGGAAATAAATGCTGTAAGAGCAACAGAGTGGGAAAGAGAGAAATAAATGCTGTAAGAGCAACAGAGTGGGAAAGAGAAGAAATAAATGCTGTAAGAGCAACAGAGTGGGAAAAGAGAATAAATAAATGCTGCAAGAGCAACAGAGTGGGAAAGAAATAAATGCTGTAAGAGCAACAGAGTGGGAAACAGAAGAAATAAATGCTGCAAGAGCAACAGAGTGGGTGGGAAATAAATGCTGTAAGAGCAACAGGAAATAAATGCTGTAAGAGCAACAGAGTGGGAAAGAGAGGAAATAAATGCTGCAAGAGCAACAGAGTGGGGAAAGAGAAGAAGAGGAAATAAATGCTGCAAGAGCAACAGAGTGGGAAAGAGAGGAAATAAATGCTGCAAGAGCAACAGAGTGGGAAAGAGAGGAAATAAATGCTGCAAGAGCAACAGAGTGGGAAACAGAAGAAATAAATGCTGTAAGAGCAACAGAGTGGGAAGAGAAGGAAATAAATGCTGTAAGAGCAACAGAGTGGGAAAGAGAGGAAATAAATGCTGTAAGAGCAACAGAGTGGGAAACAGAGATTATAGAAATAAATGCTGCAAGAGCAACAGAGTGGGAAAGAGAGGAAATAAATGCTGCAAGAGCAACAGAGTGGGAAAAGAAGGAAATAAATGCTGCAAAGCAACAGAGTGGGAAACTTTATTAAGAAGAAATAAATGCTGTAAGAGCAACAGAGTGGGAAAGAGAGGAAATAAATGCTGTAAGAGCAACAGAGTGGGAAAGAGAGGAAATAAATGCTGCAAGAGCAACAGAGTGGGAAAGAGAGGAAATAAATGCTGACAGAAAAGAGAGAAACAAACACAGTCAAGACTAGATTCTGGTGGTGGGCTGCACAAGAAGGTGAGTGAGATGTTTTATGGTAACTAATTTGTTTCCAGATAGTATTTTGGAAAACCTTAGAGTACATATTAGGACATATTGGTCCAATAGAGTGACAGTTCACTCCAAATAAAATAATTTAAAAAAAATAATTAAAAAATAATATTATTTTCAGAACTTTTCATTTTCAGATCAAGTGGATGAACTATTCTTGGTAGTCCTAAAACGATAAACTCCACTCTGGATGACGATAAATCATTGATTAAGCTTGAGGTGAAAACCACAGATAGAGGGAAAGCCAGGATCATCTGGAGTGGGATCCCCAAGAGGCTATTAGACCAGGGTGTAATGGTGATGCTTTATAAGAGCAATGGAAGTGAAAGCAAACTAGACAGGGCCTCGGTCAGGGGCAAGCCTCAGTACCCCTCAACCCTGGTCTCCAGGTCAGGCTCCACAAGAAGGTAATGATCTTGTGTGTATTTGCCACTATTGGGGATGAGATATGTAGGAGTTCTGAGTTTCATAATGCCAACCGAGAGATTCCTGTTGATATTAACGGACATGACGCCAGTCTGCAGCTCTTCGTAAAGGATGGAAAGGCCTGCGCTCGTCTGTATGTAAAGAAATCCTTCACTGCCTGGAAGAAAACGTTCCATAACTCCTGGGTTGGGTTCTACTCTTCTGAAGGCACCCTGGATTATAACACCTGGCAATGGGCTGTAAAGTTCTCTGAGGAAAAAGGCTCACATCAGGCTGATATACCTGGGTATGATGTCTATGTGTATGAGTCTAGTATGACCATGTCTCCTGGGGTCCAGGTCAGATTCATGCTGGAGAAATCTGGGGGTGAAAAGGCACGCACTCCACCCTGGGAGAGACTTGTCCAGTGGTGAGCTCACCTGATAACATGATATATGACGTTGATATTCTCATTTTTAACTGCTTGTGTAACTGCTTTTGTCAATGTTTAACATTTATATACCCTGTTTTTCAATTAGATTCATTTTAATTGTTCATCTGTGTGAAGTGTAAAAGATAATCTGTTCCCAAAAATCCCTTCTTGTCACGGTCGTCATAATGATTGGACCAAGGCGCAGCGTGCGTAGAGTTCCACATATTTTAATAAATCCAAACTCACCGAACAAAACGATAAAGCGCAAACGAAACGTGACGCTACTGGTGTGCACACAGGCAACTAACTGTAAACAAGATCCCACAAATCACAATGGGGAAATGGCTACCTAAATATGATCCCCAATCAGAGACAACGATAAACAGCTGTCTCTGATTGGGAACCATACCAGGCCAACATAAACCATTAATCACCTAGATGACCCACCTTAGTCACTATCATGCTAATAAACAGCTCTCTATGGTCAGGGCGTGACACTTCTGTTTTGCTTTCTTTGCTATTTTGAGGGGATGACTACAGGCTGTTGGTGTGGATGGGTGTCTTGACCTGTCCTCATGACAAATCATTCAGTACATGAAATGGTATTTAATTATTATTATTTTTTAAATCTTGATTTATCATGGGCTGGAGATCTTTGTAGGGAAATCAGGGATACCTAGTCAGTTGCACACCTGAATTAAATGTGTCTTCAGCATTTAACCCTTCGTCTCTGACTCCAAGTCATCAGCGCCCAGGGAACAGTTGTTGTTTGGGGTTAATTGCCTTGCTCAAGGTCAGAACGGCATATTTTTCTACCTTGGCAGCTCAGGGATTCGAACTAGCAACCTTACAGGGTTACTGGTCCAAAGCTCTTAACCGCTAGGCTACTTGCTGCCATTTGTGTGATGTTGACTGTTGGTTGTTTCTGTTTGTAGGTGTTCATTTTTGTGTTTGATGAAAATTGTATAAAAACGTAATCACAAAAACAGCTATTTGATCAATTCAAGTGAAAATACACAATAAAAACCTAAGAAGAACAAACAAAATGGTGGAGTTTTAATCATTCCAGGATCCACTCTTGAGCCCATCAAAGATATGCTCCTGGAAGATGAGTGTGAGGGTGAAAAGATGACTGGGATTATTTATGATGGAGCTGGACAATGGTGATTTTGGACAAATCTCATATCAGTAGTCGGTCTATAGTGGTTTCCATACCTATTCACACTATTGTTTGCAAGCGGAGTCAGCCATTACCCACCAGCCAGTCCTGAACCACAATTTAGGAAAGTGAAACACATAATGTAAGGTCAGCCCAGAGCGATGGGGAACTCCATCACCATGAACCACAGTGTGATGTAGCAACTGATTTAGACCAGGGAATCCTGATGACTTCACTCTCAGACCAATCATTGGTATTAAAGGATCAGGTACATTTAGTGCCAGTCAAAGGGAGAAGAGAAAAATCAGCAGACATTGTGCGTCCCAGGAACCCATGTTGCATACCTCTGGTTCAACCATGCTGGTCTTTACACAGTACTTCACCGATCAAAAATATAAACAATATTTTCTACCATTTCACTGAGTTACACTTCATCTAGGGAAATCAGACAATTGACATTAATTCATTCGGCTTTAATCTATGTATTTCACATGACTGGGATTACAGATAATTATCTTCTGATCACAGATACCTTAAAAAAGTAGGGGTGTGGACCAGAAAAGCAGTCAGTATCTGGTATGACCACAATTTGCCACCTCCTTCACATAGAGTTGATCAGGCTGTTGATAGTGGTCTGTGGAATGTGGTTCCACTCCTCTTCAATGGCTGTGCGAATTTGCTGGATATTGGCGGGAACTGGAAAACACTGTCGTACACGTGGATCCAGAACATCCCAAACATGCTCAATGGGTGACATGTCTGGTGCGTGTGCAGGCCATGGAAGAACTGGAACATGTTCAAGCTCCTCCATGTTGACTATGTGAGTTAAATATGAACTTAACTAAAATATAAACACAACATGTAAAGTGTTGGTCCCATGTCTCATGAGCTGAAATAAAATGCCTAAAAAAAAAGCATATTCACAAAAAGCATATTTTTCTCAAATGTGCACCATGTGTAACCATGCCAGTGTAACCATGTAACCATCAAATCAAATCAAATGTATTTATATAGCCCTTCTTACATCCGCTGATATCTCAAAGTTCTGTACAGAAACTCAGCCTAACTAACCAAACAGCAAGCAATGCAGGTGTAGAAGCACGGTGGCTAGGAAAAACTCCCTAGAAAGGCCAAAACCTAGGAAGAAACCTAGAGAGGAACCAGGCTATGAGGGATGGCCAGTCCTCTTCTGGCTGTGCCGGGTGGAGATTATAACAGAACATGGCCAAGATGTTCAAATGTTCATAAATGACCAGCATGGTCAAATAATAATAATCACAGTAGTTGTCGAGGGTGCAACAGGTCAGCACCTCAGGTGTAAATGTCAGTTGGCTTTTTATAGCCGATCATTAAGAGTATCTCTACCACTCCTGCTGTCTCTAGAGAGTTGAAAACAGCAGGTCTGGGACAGGTAGCACGTCCGGTGAACAGGTCAGGGTTCCATAGCCGCAGGCAGAACAGTTGAAACTGGAGCAGCAGCACGGCCAGGTGGATTGGGGACAGCTAGGAGTCATCATGCCAGGTAGTCCTGAGGCATGGTCCTAGGGCTCAGGTCCTCCTCCGAGAGAGAGAGAATTAGAGAGAGCATACTTAAATTCACACAGGACACAGGATAAGACAGGAGAAGTACTCCAGATATAACAAACTGACCCTAGCCCCCCGACACATAAACTACTGCAGCATAAATACTGGAGGCTGAGACAGGAGAGGTCAGGAGACACTGTGGCCCCATCCGATGATACCCCCAGACAGGGCCAAACAGGAAGGATATAACTCCACCCACTTTACAAAAGCACAGCCCCCACACCACTAGAAGGATATCTTCAACCACCAACTTACCATCCTGAGGCAAGGCTGAGTATAGCCCACAAAGATTTCCACCACGGCACAACCCAAGGGGGGTGCCAACCCAGACAGGAAGATCACATCAGTGACTCAACTCACTCTTGTGACGCACCCCTCCTACGGATGGCATGAAAGAGCATCAATAAGCCAGTGACTCAGCCCCTGTAATAGGGTTAGAGGCAGAGGACCGGCCAGGCAGAGACAGCAAAGGCGGTTCGTTGCTCCAGAGCCTTTCCGTTCACCTTCACACTCCTGGGCCAGACTACACTCACTCCATCCACTTTCTTATGTCTGAAACACATGCTTCTAGCGAGGGCAATTTAGGGGCTTCACCATGTTTCATTGAAATGTACAGCTGTGTGTCATCCGCATAGCAGTGAAAGTTAACATTATGTTTTCAAATGACATCCCCAAGAGGTAAAATATATAGTGAAAACAATAGTGGTCCTAAAACGGAACCTTGAGGAACACCGAAATGTACAGTTGATTTGTCAGAGGACAAACCATTCACAGAGACAAACTGATATCTTTCCGATAGATAAGATCTAAACCAGGCCAGAACTTGTCCGTGTAGACCAATTTGGGTTTCCAATCTGTGGTGATCGATGGTATCAAAAGCAGCACTAAGGTCTAGGAGCACGAGGACAGAAGCAGAGCCATTAAAAGGTCATTTACCACCTTCACAAGTGCAGTGTCAGTGCTATGATGGGGTCTAAACCAGACTGAAGCATTTTGTATACATTTTTTGACTTCAGGAAGGCAGTGAGTTGCTGCACAACAGCTTTTTCTAAAATCTTTGAGAGGAATGGAAGATTCGATATAGGCTGATAGTTTTTTACATTTTCTGGGTCAAGGTTTGGCTTTTTCAAGAGAGGCTTTATTACCGCCACTTTTAGTAAGTTTGGTACACATCCGTTGGATAGAGAGCTGTTTATTATGTTCAACATAGGAGGGCCAAGCACAGGAAGCAGCTCTTTCAGTAGTTTAGTTGGAATAGGGTCCAGTATGCAGCTTGAAGGTTTAGAGGCCAAGATTATTTTCATCATTGTGTCAAGAGATATAGTACTAAAACACTTGAGTGTCTCTATTGATCCTAGGTCCTGGCAGAGTTGTGTAGACTCAGGACAAGTGAGCTTTGGAGGAATACACAGATTTAAAAAGGAGTGCGTAATTTGCTTTCTAATGATCATGATATTTTCCTCAAATAAGTTTATGAATTTATTACTGCTGAAGGGAAAGCCATCCTCACTTGGGGAATGTTGCTTTTTAGTTAGCTTTGCGACAGTATCAAAACTAAATTTTGGATTGCTCTTATTTTCCTCAATTATGTTGGAAAATTAGGATGATCGAGCAGCAGTGAGGGCTCTTCGATACTATCTTTCCAAACTAGTCGGAAGACTTCCAGTTTGGTGTGGCGCCATTTCCGTTCCAATTTTCTGGAAACTTGCTTCAGAGCTTGGGTAGTTTCTGTATGCCAGGGAGCTAGTTTCTTATGACAAATGTTTTTAGTTTTTAGGAGTGCAACTGCATTTAGGGTATTGTGCAAGGTTAAATTGAGTTCCTCAGTTAGGTGGTTAACTGATTTTTGTCCTCTGACGTCCTTGGTTAGGCAGAGGGAGTCTGGAAGGGCATCAAGGAATCTTTGGGTTGTCTGAGAATTTATAGCACGACTTTTGATGCTCCTTGGTTGGGGTCTGAGCAGATTATTTGTTGCGGTTGCAAACGTAATAAAATGGTGGTCCGATAGTCCAGGATTTTGAGGAAAAACATTAAGATCCACAACATTTATTCCATGGGACAAAACTAGGTCCAGAGTATGACTGTGACAGTGAGTAGGTCCAGAGACATGTTGGACAAAACCCACTGAGTCGATGATGGCTCCGAAAGCCTTTTGGAGTGGGTCTGTGGACTTTTCCATGTGAATATTAAAGTCACCAAAAACTACCATATTATCTGCTATGACTACAAGGTCTGATAGGAATTCAGGGAACTCAGTGAGGAACACTGTATATGGCCCTGGAGGCCTGTAAACAGTAGCTATAAAATGTGATTGAGTAGTCTGCATAGATATAATGACTAGAAGCTCAAAAGACGAAAACGTCATTTTTTATTGTAAATTGAAATTTGCTATCGTAAATGTTAGCAACACCTCCGCATTTGCGGGATGCACGGGGAATATGGTCACTAGTGTAACCAGGAGGTGAGGCCTCATTTAACACAATAAATTCATCAGGCTTAAGCCATGTTTCAGTCAGGCCAATCACATCAAGATTATGATCAGTGATTAGTTCATTGACTATAACTTTCTTTGAAGTGAGGGATCTAACATTAAGTAGCCCTATTTTGAGATGTGAGGTATCACAGTCTCTTTCAATAATGGCAGGAATGGAGGAGGTCTTTATCCTAGTGAGATTGCTAAGGCGAACACCGCCATGTTTAGTTTTGCCCAACCTAGGTCGAGGCACAGACACGGTCTCAATGGGGATAGCTGAGCTGACTACACTGACTGTGCTAGTGGCAAACTCCACTAAGCTTGCAGGCTGGCTAACAGCTTGCTGCCTGGCCTGCACCCTATCTCATTGTGGAGCTAGGGGAGTTAGAGCCCTGTCTATGTTGGTAGATAAGATGAGAGTACCCCTGCAGCTAGGATGGAGTCCTTCACTCCTCAGCAGGCCAGGCTTGGTCCTGTTTGTGGGTGAGTCCCAGAAAGAGGGCCAATTATCTACAAATTCTATCTTTTGGGAGGGGCAGAAAACAGTTTTCAACCAGCGATTGAGTTGTGAGACTCTGCTGTAGAGCTCATCACTCCCCCTAACTGGGAGGGGGCCAGAGACCATTACTCGATGCCGACACATCTTTATAGCTGATTTACACGCTGAAGCTATGTTACGCTTGGTGACCTCTGACTGTTTCCTCTGACTGTGCCAGCCCAGGACCTCCACATACAGCTTCTTGACCTGCGTGATGTTCTGAGACCAGCCACCAGGAACAGCTGATAAAACTGTTTTTCTGTCTGTAATAAATCCCTTTAGGGTCCCCAGTTGGTTGGCCTGGCTCCCAGGTCGGTGGGATTATGCCCTCCCAGACCCAACCATAGCTGCACCCCTGCCCAGTGATGTAAAATCCAAAGGTATGGCCTAATTTATTTATTTCAATTGACTGATGTCCTTATATGAACTCAAACTCAGTAAAACTTGAAATGGTTGCATGTTGCATTTACTTTTTTGTTCAGTATACACTGCAAACATTCTAAGTTAGCCAGCAGTGTGGTTATTTTATCTGCAATTGCCTGAATTAGAGCCTAATTTATTGTGTTGGCAAGAAGTTTAGAACCAGCAAGACTCTTCCTAGAGCTGGCAGCCTGGCAAAACTGAGCGATCGGGGGAGAAGGGCCTTGGTCAGCTAGGTAACCAAGAATATGATGGTCACTCTGACAGAGCTCTCGAGTTCCTCTGTGGAGTTGGGAGAACCTTCCAGATGGGAAACCATCTCTGCAGCGCTCTACCAATCAGGCCTTTATGGTAGAGTGGCCAGACGGAAGACACTTCTCATGAATTGGCACATGACAGCCTGTTGGAGTTAGCCAAAAGGCACCTTAAGGACTCTCAGACCATGACAAACAAGATTCTCTGATCTGATGAAACCAAGATTGAACTCTTTGGCCTGAATACCAAGCACCACGTCTGGAGGAAACCTGGCACCATCCCTACGGTGAAGCATGGTGGTGGCAGCATCATGCTGCAGGGGTGTTTTTCAGCGGCAGGGACTGGGAGACTAGTCAGGATCGAGGGAAAGATGAACGGAGCAAAGTACAGAGAGATCCTTGATGAAAACCTGCCCCAGAGTGCTCTGGACCTCAGAATGGGGCAAACTTTCACCTTAGAACAGGCAACGACCCTAAGCTCACAGCCAAGACAATGCATGAATTGCTTCGGGATAAGTCTGAATGTCCTTGAGTGGCCCAGCCAGAGCCCGGACTTGAACCCAATCGAACATCTCTGGAGAGACCTGAAAATAGCTGTGCAGCAATGCTCCACATCCAACCTGACAGAGCTTGAGAGGATCTACAGAGACAAAGGTGAGAAACTCCCCACAAATGCTAAAATGTTAGCATGTGGAAACAGTGCCAGGGAAACTAAACCAAAGCATGGATTGCTGTTATACCTGATCCACAGCCAACAAGTGCTCAGCATATGTGGGAACTCCTTCAAGACTGTTGATAAAAGCATTCCAGGTGAAGCTGTTTGAGAGAATGCCAAGAGTGTGCAAAGCTGTCATCAAGACAAAGGGTAGCTACTTTGAAGAATCTCAAATATAAAATATATTTTGATTTATTAAAGACTTTTTTGGTTACTACAAGATTCCATGAGTGTTATTTCATTGTTTTGATATCTTCACTATTATTCTACAACATAGAAAATAGCCACACTAAAGAAAAACCCTACAATTAGTATTTTATTGAACCTTTATTTAACTAGGCAAGTCAGTTAAGAACTAATTGTTATTTACAATGACTGCCTACCAAAAGGCAAAAGGCCTCCTGCGGGCTCCGGGGATAAAAAAAATAAATAAAATAAAAATATAAATATAGGACCCAACACACATCACGACAAGAGAGACAACACAACACTACATAAAGCTAGACCTTAGACAACAACATAGCATGGCAGCAACACATGACAACACAGCATGGTAGCAACACAACATGACAACATGGTAGAAACACAACATGGCAGCACAACATGGTAGCAATACAAGACAGGTTACAAACATTATTGGGAACAAACAAAAGCACAAATGGCAAGAAGGTAGAGACAACAATACATCACGCAAAGCAGCCACAACTGTTAGTAAGAGTGTCCATGATTGAGTCTTTGAAGGAAGAGATAAAACTGTCCAGTTGGAGTGTTTGTTGCAGCTCGTTCCAGTCACTAGCTGCAGCGAACTGAAAAGACAAACAACCCAGGGATGTGTATGCTTTGGGGACCTTTAACAGAATGTGACTGACAGAATGGGTGTTGTATGTGGAGGATGAGGGCTGCAGTAGATATCTCAGATAGGGAGGAGTGAGATAAGCATCAACCAGTGGGTCTTGCGACGGGTATACAGAGATGACCAGTTTACAGAGTATAGAGTTCAGTGATGTGTCCAATAAGGAGCATTGGTGGCAAATCTGATGGCCGAATGGTAAAGAACATCTAGCCGCTCGAGAGCACCCTTACCTGCCAATTTATAAATTATGTCTCCATAATCTAGCATGGGTAGGATGGTCATCTGAATCAGGGATAGTTTGGCAGCTGGGGTGAAAGAGGAGCGATTGTGATAGAGGAAACCAAGTCTAGATTTAACCTTAGCCTGCAGCTTTGACATGTGCTAAGAGAAGGACAGTGTACCGTCTAGCCATACTCCCAAGTACTTGTATGACTACCTTAAGCTCTAAACCCTCAGAGGTAGTAATAACATCTGTAGGAAGAGGGGCATTCTTCTTACCAAACCACATGACCTTTGTTATGGAGGTGTTCAGAACAAGGTTAAGGGCAGAGAAAGCTTGTTGGACACTAAGAAAGCTTTGTTGTAGAGCATTTAACTCTTGGACTGGAAGTACACTTTGATTGCATCCATAGTATTTCTTCGGTATTGCAGCTTAACTGAATCACGGAATAGAAAGCCAATTCCAATTGATAGCCCAATAGAGAAGTCAAATTATAAAATTACTAATGAGACACTTTTAGTCATCACCTTTGCGCACAAAACATCCATTGAATTATTACAATAGTTTTTCCACAGGGCAGCCAAAGATATTTGTCACAAACACCTGGAGTGGTGGGTTGTTGGGGAATAATCAGAATTGGTTGGTAACATAGGTAAGATGTTTTATATTCATCATATGTTTGTATGTTACTTCTCATCAGAATGTTGTTTTTGTATAATACTGTGGCGGGGTTCGAGTATCTGTTCTATGATAAGACTAAGTTGTTTGGGCCGGAGAGAGGGGAGAGGTCAAGCGTGTATCTCTTGGCTCCACAATGTCTGTGTGCCAGTCAGTGTGTCTCTGTGATCTTGTCAAGATAGGATGGATTTGATATATGCCTGATAATATGGAGGATTGGTTTATGGTTCTGAGTTTGAGAAAATAACATAGTTTAGGAGACAAAGCTGAACGATTTATTACGTCTATGCTGTCTGACTATGTGTGTTTTTTGCTATTAAAGGATCTCAGCTGCAATGTGTAAGGGACTCTCAGAGAATTCATTGATAGACACTGAATTGATCTGAGAGTCACAGGGCTGTGATAGAGCTCATATAATTAAAGATGGACTTTGATAACTAACTCTGACTTGTGTGTGGTTTGCTCTCATGATTTGGTAAATAGAGGAAATTTCCACGACAGGGTGCAGAGTAAAATGCAGAGAGAAGAGGATACTGGGGAAACCGACTTCATTAGGATTCCCAAAACCAACGCCCAAAACAAAGGGCGAAAAATCGACAGAAAATAGCCCAACCCAACACAGGGCACAAACGGGCAGGATCACAACACGCATAACCTGACTAACAGAAAAACATCCTGCACAAAAATAGACGGGCCTAACAGGCTTAAATAGACATAAATCAATAAACAAAATAAGAGACAGGAGCAACCAATAAGACCAAACAAACAAAAAAGGAATTTGTATATACACCATCTACCGATACAGAAACAGTAGCAATGCTAGTCAACCCTGTCTTCTG
Source organism: Oncorhynchus keta (assembly GCF_023373465.1). NCBI lineage: Eukaryota > Metazoa > Chordata > Actinopteri > Salmoniformes > Salmonidae > Oncorhynchus > Oncorhynchus keta. The sequence continues at coordinate 13,811,596 of NC_068443.1, read as the reverse complement.
CATTTGGCCACAGGTTCTCATCCACATCACATCTTATGTCATCTTTGGAAATAAACATTTGATCATGTGGATGGTGGTCATAAGTCTTCCACCTCCATGAGGAAAATAATTCCTCTATGAGGAATGGAGAGTAAGGTGGGAGGAAAAGTGACACCGTCCTGGGATGGGCTGCAAACCCTTCTGTGACTGCACCAGAGTGGTGAAATGCTACATTGTCCCATACAATAACAAACGTTTTCGCCTCACTGCAACCTTTTCCTCACCTGGCACAACCCTTCCATGGAGGTCATCCAGGAATTAAATGAGACGCTCGGTGTTGTACGGCACAACCCTTCCATGGAGGTCATCCAGGAATTAAATGAGACGCTCGGTGTTGTATGGCCCAATTATCGGTTTGTGTAACAGCAATCCAACAGAGGATATTTCTGCACACATTGTGATGTTGGCACCCCTCTGGCCCGGAACATCCACTGTGGCCCCTCTCATTGATAGACCATGATTTATTACAAGATCAATTATAGTAACCCTTATCTCATCTGAGACTACAGCTCTTGATCTTCCTCTCAGTCTTCTTCCACCACGCATACGTACTCCTCTTCCTCTCCCAGCCACTCTTCTTCCTCTGTCAGCCACTTTTCTATCTCTGGCTGGGTCCATGTTTAAATTACAGTACAGCATTATTCCTAAAATGTCCCCTTTTGTATAGATGGTAATGACATTGAAAGACTAACACCTGGGTAGGTGTTCAGCTACAATGGGAATCAGCTGTGGTTGGTCAAATTGTTTTGATAGTATTTAATCGTTTAGATTCGGAATATATTTCAAGACGGTATTAATGTCTTATTTAATTTTGTCATGTTAGGTTCTGAACTTACGTTCAACAGTTTTGAAAAGAGTATGTAAATGTGTGCAGATTGGCCTGTAGGTACATAGAGGTTTGGTGGTGGTTGCGTCAGAGGGAGAAAAGAGTATGTAAATGTGTGCAGATTGGCCTGTAGGTACATAGAGGTTTGGTGGTGGTTGTGTCAGAGGGAGAAAAGAGTATGTAAATGTGTGCAGATTGGCCTGTAGGTACATAGAGGTTTGGTGGTGGTTGTGTCAGAGGGAGAAAAGAGTATGTAAATGTGTGCAGATTGGCCTGTAGGTACATAGAGGTTTGGTGGTGGTTGTGTCAGAGGGAGAAAAGAGTATGTAAATGTGTGCAGATTGGCCTGTAGGTACATAGAGGTTTGGTGGTGGTTGTGTCAGAGGGAGAAAAGAGTATGTAAATGTGTGCAGATTGGCCTGTAGGTACATAGAGGTTTGGTGGTGGTTGTGTCAGAGGGAGAAAAGAGTATGTAAATGTGTGCAGATTGGCCTGTAGGTACATAGAGGTTTGGTGGTGGTTGTGTCAGAGGGAGAAAAGAGTATGTAAATGTGTGCAGATTGGCCTGTAGGTACATAGAGGTTTGGTGGTGGTTGTGTCAGAGGGAGAAAAGAGTATGTAAATGTGTGCAGATTGGCCTGTAGGTACATAGAGGTTTGGTGGTGGTTGTGTCAGAGGGAGAAAAGAGTATGTAAATGTGTGCAGATTGGCCTGTAGGTACATAGAGGTTTGGTGGTGGTTGTGTCAGAGGGAGAAAAGAGTATGTAAATGTGTGCAGATTGGCCTGTAGGTACATAGAGGTTTGGTGGTGGTTGTGTCTGAGGGAGAAAAGAGTATGTAAATGTGTGCAGATTGGCCTGTAGGTACATAGAGGTTTGGTGGTGGTTGTGTCAGAGGGAGAAAAGAGTATGTAAATGTGTGCAGATTGGCCTGTAGGTACATAGAGGTTTGGTGGTGGTTGTGTCAGAGGGAGAAAAGAGTATGTAAATGTGTGCAGATTGGCCTGTAGGTACATAGAGGTTTGGTGGTGGTTGTGTCAGAGGGAGAAAAGAGTATGTAAATGTGTGCAGATTGGCCTGTAGGTACATAGAGGTTTGGTGGTGGTTGTGTCTGAGGGAGAAAAGAGTATGTAAATGTGTGCAGATTGGCCTGTAGGTACATAGAGGTTTGGTGGTGGTTGTGTCAGAGGGAGAAAAGAGTATGTAAATGTGTGCAGATTGGCCTGTAGGTACATAGAGGTTTGGTGGTGGTTGTGTCTGAGGGAGAAAAGAGTATGTAAATGTGTGCAGATTGGCCTGTAGGTACATAGAGGTTTGGTGGTGGTTGTGTCTGAGTGAGAAAAGAGTATGTAAATGTGTGCAGATTGGCCTGTAGGTACATAGAGGTTTGGTGGTGGTTGTGTCAGAGGGAGAAAAGAGTATGTAAATGTGTGCAGATTGGCCTGTAGGTACATAGAGGTTTGGTGGTGGTTGTGTCTGAGTGAGAAAAGAGTATGTAAATGTGTGCAGATTGGCCTGTAGGTACATAGAGGTTTGGTGGTGGTTGTGTCTGAGGGAGAAAAGAGTATGTAAATGTGTGCAGATTGGCCTGTAGGTACATAGAGGTTTGGTGGTGGTTGTGTCTGAGTGAGAAAAGAGTATGTAAATGTGTGCAGATTGGCCTGTAGGTACATAGAGGTTTGGTGGTGGTTGTGTCAGAGTGAGAAAAGAGTATGTAAATGTGTGCAGATTGGCCTGTAGGTACATAGAGGTTTGGTGGTGGTTGTGTCTGAGGGAGAAAAGAGTATGTAAATGTGTGCAGATTGGCCTGTAGGTACATAGAGGTTTGGTGGTGGTTGTGTCAGAGGGAGAAAAGAGTATGTAAATGTGTGCAGATTGGCCTGTAGGTACATAGAGGTTTGGTGGTGGTTGTGTCTGAGGGAGAAAAGAGTATGTAAATGTGTGCAGATTGGCCTGTAGGTACATAGAGGTTTGGTGGTGGTTGTGTCTGAGGGAGAAAAGAGTATGTAAATGTGTGCAGATTGGCCTGTAGGTACATAGAGGTTTGGTGGTGGTTGTGTCAGAGGGAGAAAAGAGTATGTAAATGTGTGCAGATTGGCCTGTAGGTACATAGAGGTTTGGTGGTGGTTGTGTCAGAGGGAGAAAAGAGTATGTAAATGTGTGCAGATTGGCCTGTAGGTACATAGAGGTTTGGTGGTGGTTGTGTCTGAGGGAGAAAAGAGTATGTAAATGTGTGCAGATTGGCCTGTAGGTACATAGAGGTTTGGTGGTGGTTGTGTCAGAGGGAGAAAAGAGTATGTAAATGTGTGCAGATTGGCCTGTAGGTACATAGAGGTTTGGTGGTGGTTGTGTCAGAGGGAGAAAAGAGTATGTAAATGTGTGCAGATTGGCCTGTAGGTACATAGAGGTTTGGTGGTGGTTGTGTCAGAGGGAGAAAAGAGTATGTAAATGTGTGCAGATTGGCCTGTAGGTACATAGAGGTTTGGTGGTGGTTGTGTCAGAGGGAGAAAAGAGTATGTAAATGTGTGCAGATTGGCCTGTAGGTACATAGAGGTTTGGTGGTGGTTGTGTCTGAGGGAGAAAAGAGTATGTAAATGTGTGCAGATTGGCCTGTAGGTACATAGAGGTTTGGTGGTGGTTGTGTCTGAGTGAGAAAAGAGTATGTAAATGTGTGCAGATTGGCCTGTAGGTACATAGAGGTTTGGTGGTGGTTGTGTCAGAGGGAGAAAAGAGTATGTAAATGTGTGCAGATTGGCCTGTAGGTACATAGAGGTTTGGTGGTGGTTGTGTCTGAGGGAGAAAAGAGTATGTAAATGTGTGCAGATTGGCCTGTAGGTACATAGAGGTTTGGTGGTGGTTGTGTCAGAGGGAGAAAAGAGTATGTAAATGTGTGCAGATTGGCCTGTAGGTACATAGAGGTTTGGTGGTGGTTGTGTCAGAGGGAGAAAAGAGTATGTAAATGTGTGCAGATTGGCCTGTAGGTACATAGAGGTTTGGTGGTGGTTGTGTCTGAGTGAGAAAAGAGTATGTAAATGTGTGCAGATTGGCCTGTAGGTACATAGAGGTTTGGTGGTGGTTGTGTCAGAGGGAGAAAAGAGTATGTAAATGTGTGCAGATTGGCCTGTAGGTACATAGAGGTTTGGTGGTGGTTGTGTCTGAGGGAGAAAAGAGTATGTAAATGTGTGCAGATTGGCCTGTAGGTACATAGAGGTTTGGTGGTGGTTGTGTCAGAGGGAGAAAAGAGTATGTAAATGTGTGCAGATTGGCCTGTAGGTACATAGAGGTTTGGTGGTGGTTGTGTCTGAGGGAGAAAAGAGTATGTAAATGTGTGCAGATTGGCCTGTAGGTACATAGAGGTTTGGTGGTGGTGGCCTGTGTCAGGTTTGGTGGTGGTTGGGAGAAAAGAGTATGTAAATGTGTGCAGATTGGCCTGTAGGTACATAGAGGTTTGGTGGTGGTTGTGTCTGAGGGAGAAAAGAGTATGTAAATGTGTGCAGATTGGCCTGTAGGTACATAGAGGTTTGGTGGTGGTTGTGTCTGAGGGAGAAAAGAGTATGTAAATGTGTGCAGATTGGCCTGTAGGTACATAGAGGTTTGGTGGTGGTTGTGTCAGAGGGAGAAAAGAGTATGTAAATGTGTGCAGATTGGCCTGTAGGTACATAGAGGTTTGGTGGTGGTTGTGTCAGAGGGAGAAAAGAGTATGTAAATGTGTGCAGATTGGCCTGTAGGTACATAGAGGTTTGGTGGTGGTTGTGTCTGAGGGAGAAAAGAGTATGTAAATGTGTGCAGATTGGCCTGTAGGTACATAGAGGTTTGGTGGTGGTTGTGTCTGAGGGAGAAAAGAGTATGTAAATGTGTGCAGATTGGCCTGTAGGTACATAGAGGTTTGGTGGTGGTTGTGTCAGAGGGAGAAAAGAGTATGTAAATGTGTGCAGATTGGCCTGTAGGTACATAGAGGTTTGGTGGTGGTTGTGTCTGAGGGAGAAAAGAGTATGTAAATGTGTGCAGATTGGCCTGTAGGTACATAGAGGTTTGGTGGTGGTTGTGTCAGAGGGAGAAAAGAGTATGTAAATGTGTGCAGATTGGCCTGTAGGTACATAGAGGTTTGGTGGTGGTTGTGTCAGAGGGAGAAAAGAGTATGTAAATGTGTGCAGATTGGCCTGTAGGTACATAGAGGTTTGGTGGTGGTTGTGTCTGAGGGAGAAAAGAGTATGTAAATGTGTGCAGATTGGCCTGTAGGTACATAGAGGTTTGGTGGTGGTTGTGTCTGAGGGAGAAAAGAGTATGTAAATGTGTGCAGATTGGCCTGTAGGTACATAGAGGTTTGGTGGTGGTTGTGTCTGAGGGAGAAAAGAGTATGTAAATGTGTGCAGATTGGCCTGTAGGTACATAGAGGTTTGGTGGTGGTTGTGTCTGAGGGAGAAAAGAGTATGTAAATGTGTGCAGATTGGCCTGTAGGTACATAGAGGTTTGGTGGTGGTTGTGTCTGAGGAGAAAAGAGTATGTAAATGTGTGCAGATTGGCCTGTAGGTACATAGAGGTTTGGTGGTGGTTGTGTCTGAGGGAGAAAAGAGTATGTAAATGTGTGCAGATTGGCCTGTAGGTACATAGTTTGGTGGTTTGGTGGTGGTTGTGTCAGAGGGAGAAAAGAGTATGTAAATGTGTGCAGATTGGCCTGTAGGTACATAGAGGTTTGGTGGTGGTTGTGTCTGAGTGAGAAAAGAGTATGTAAATGTGTGCAGATTGGCCTGTAGGTACATAGAGGTTTGGTGGTGGTTGTGTCTGAGTGAGAAAAGAGTATGTAAATGTGTGCAGATTGGCCTGTAGGTACATAGAGGTTTGGTGGTGGTTGTGTCTGAGGGAGAAAAGAGTATGTAAATGTGTGCAGATTGGCCTGTAGGTACATAGAGGTTTGGTGGTGGTAAATGTGTGTCTGTAGGTACATAGAGGAGAAAAAGAGTATGTAAATGTGTGCAGATTGGCCTGTAGGTACATAGAGGTTTGGTGGTGGTTGTGTCTGAGTGAGAAAAGAGTTCATGAAATGTGAAAGATGTAGTCATTGAATGCATTTTGTGCCAAAGCAATGAAACATTATCCACAGTTTAACCCACATAGACTGCTGTTGTGCTCACTGTGTGAAGAGTTTTGAAAAAGTGACCTAAGTATTGAAAAATGGGTCCTAGCGATTAAAACAAAAACTGTAACATTGTATGTTCATGCTCTGAGGTCATGACCCCAGCTAGCCAGGGGTAGTAACGTTGGCTTATTTAGCTGTCCATGTGCTCTGGGTTCCCGGAGCATGTTTACAGCATACTGCGGTCTGTCCAGTGAGCACTGAGCTCTAGTGCAGGGAGAGTAATCCCAGTAAGAAAGATGACAGCAACCATGAAACAGTGTATGTGAACCTAAGTAGATACCCCAGTGATACTAACCCACGTAGGTGCTTGAACGAGGAGAGATGAATCAAAGATAACTAACGAAAACAAACTATGTTTCCCCTTCTATCTGTGGATTCATCTTTGGAGTGGAGAAACACATATATTTGTATGACTCTAGCTCAAAACCTCCGGGAAAGGAACTCAGCCCTGATCCGTCCTCCATGTTGGCTGTGTGAGAAAAATATAGTACTTTGTGAAGACCAGGAGAGGGCAGTACATCACACAGCTGTTGTTGGACCAGAGGTATGCAACATGGGATCCTGGGAGCCACAATGTCTCTTCTCACTTTGACTGGCACTAAATGTTTTGGTGGAACTTGCAACCTTTCAGTTACTAGCCCAACACTCTAACCACTAGGTCAAGAGTGGATCCTGGGATAAGAAAAACTCCACCATTTTGTTTGTTTTTCTTAGGTTTTTATTGTACATTTTTGCCTGAATTTATCATATAGCTTATTTTGTGATTACATTTTCATTGAATTTTCACAAAACACAAAAATGAACACCAACAAACAGAACCAATCAACACAGTCAACACCATACAAAGGCAGCAGGTAGCCTGGTGGTTAAGAGCTTTGGGCCAGCAACCCAGTAAGGTTACTTGTTTGAATCCCCAGGCCGCAAAGGTGGAAAAATATTTTGTTCTGCAATTGATTAAGGCAATTAACCCCCAACAACTGCTCCCTGAGCACCGATGACGTGGATTCAGAGGGTTTGGATTAAATGCGGAAAATACATTGAGTTGAATTCATTCAGTTGTGCAACTGGCTAGGTATCCCCCCTTTCCTTACAAAGATCTCCAGCCCATGATACATCATAAAGAGAAAAATAAAATGTAATGTACTGAAAGATTTGTCATGAGGACAGGTCAAGTCTCCCTCCCACACCAACAGCATGTTTGTCATGAGGACAGGTCAAGTCTCCCTCCCACACCAACAGCATGTTTGTCATGAGGACAGGTCAAGCCCTCCACCCACACCAACAGCATGTTTGTCATGAGGACAGGTCAAGTCTCCCTCCCACACCAACAGCATGTTTGTCATGAGGACAGATCAAGTCATCCACCCACACCAACAGCATGTTTGTCATGAGGACAGGTCAAGTCTCCCTCCCACACCAACAGCATGTTTGTCATGAGGACAGTCTCCCTCCCACACCACCAGTATCCCACACCAACAGCATGTTTGTCATGAGGACAGGTCAAGTCTCCCTCCCACACCAACAGCATGTTTGTCATGAGGACAGATCAAGTCATCCACCCACACCAACAGCATGTTTGTCATGAGGACAGGTCAAGTCTCCCTCCCACAGTATGTTTGTCAACAGGTCTCCCTCCCACACCAACAGCATGTTTGTCATGAGGACAGGTCAAGCCCTCTCCTCCCCACCAACAGCATGTTTGTCATGAGGACAGGTTAAACAGCATGTTTGTCATGAGGACAGGTCTCCCTCCCACACCAACAGCATGTTTGTCATGAGGACCCTCCCCCACACCAACAGCATGTTTGTCATGAGGACAGGTTAAGTCTCCCTCCCACACCAACAGCATGTTTGTCATGAGGACAGGTCAAGACAGCATGTTTGTCATGAGGACAAGTCTCCCTCCCACACCAACAACATGTTTGTCATGAGGACAGGTCAAGTCTCCCTCCCACACCAACAGCATATTTGTCATGAGGACAGGTTAAGTCTCCCTCCCACACCAACAGCATGTTTGTCATGAGGACAGGTTAAGTCTCCCTCCCACACCAACAGCATGTTTGTCATGAGGACAGGTTAAGTCTCCCTCCCACACCAACAGCATGTTTGTCATGAGGACAGGTCAAGTCTCCCTCCCACACCAACAGCATGTTTGTCATGAGGACAGGTTAAGTCTCCCTCCCACACCACCAGCATGTTTGTCACGAGGACAGGTCAAGTCTCCCTCCCACACCAACAGCATGTTTGTCATGAGGACAGGTCAAGTCTCCCTCCCACACCAACAGCATGTTTGTCATGAGGACAGGTCAAGTCTCCCTCCCACACCAACAGCATGTTTGTCATGAGGACAGGTCAAGTCTCCCTCCCACACCAACAGCATGTTTGTCATGAGGACAGGTTAAGTCTCCCTCCCACACCAACAGCATGTTTGTCATGAGGACAGGTTAAGTCTCCCTCCCACACCAACAGCATGTTTGTCATGAGGACAGGTCAAGTCTCCCTCCCACACCAACAGCATGTTTGTCATGAGGACAGGTCAAGTCTCCCTCCCACACCAACAGCATGTTTGTCATGAGGACAGGTCAAGTCTCCCTCCCACACCAACAGCATGTTTGTCATGAGGACAGGTTAAGTCTCCCTCCCACACCAACAGCATGTTTGTCATGAGGACAGGTTAAGTCTCCCTCCCACACCAACAGCATGTTTGTCATCCCCTCAAAATAGCAAAGAAAGATGAACAGAAGGGATTTTTGGGAACAGATTCTCTTTTACATTTTACACAGATTAGCAATTAAACCAAGTTAAAAGCAGGGTACATAAATGTTAAACATTGACAAAAGCAGTTACACAAGCAGTTAAAAATGAGAATATCAACGTCATATATCATGTTATCAGGTGAGCTCACCACTGGACAAGTCTCTCCCAGGGTGGAGTGCGTGCCTTTTCACCCTCAGATTTCTCCAGCATGAATCTGACCTGGACCCCAGGAGACATGGTCATACTAGACTCATACACATAGACATCATACCCAGGTATATCAGCCTGATGTGAGCCTTTTTCCTCAGAGAACTTTACAGCCCATTGCCAGGTGTTATAATCCAGGGTTCCTTCAGAAGAGTAGAACCCAACCCAGGAGTTATGGAACGTTTTCTTCCAGGCAGTGAAGGATTTCTTTACATACAGACGAGCGCAGGCCTTTCCATCCTTTACGAAGAGCTGCAGACTGGCGTCATGTCCGTTAATATCAACAGGAATCTCTCGGTTGGCATCGTGAAACTCAGAACCTCTCCAGATCTCCTCTCCGATAGTGGACCCAAACCCCAAGTAATTCCACCATGATTTTACCTCCTTATGGAGCCTGACCTGGAGACCAGGGTTAAGGGGTACTGAGGTGTTATAGCTCCCAGAGGCTTGGCCCCCGACTGATGATCTGTCCAGCTCGCTCTTACTGTCACTGTTATTGTTCCTATGAAGAACCACCATTAAACCCTGGTCTAATAGCCTCTTGGGGATCCCACTCCAGATGATCCTGGCTTTTCCTCTATTTGTGGTTTTCACACCAAGCTTAATCAATGCATTATCCTTATCCTCCATGCCACTCTGGGGTTGAGATGTTAAACAAAGAGCTTGCTCCTTAATAAATAAGGTTTTGGGACGTGTAAAGTACAATACAATAGCCAGAAGAAGTGCCAGACCAGGTGTGTGTCCCCAGATGTTTTCCAGTTCTTGCAGACTGTTGTGGTTGATCTCTACATTATATATACGTGGAATGTCATTTCGGTCAATGTTTGCGAGACGTTGGATTTGTGTTAAGAGGTTGAAACTGACAAGGTATGTATTGTCTGGATCATAGCCACTTCCTCTGTTTTCATTTCGTTGATAGTGCTGTGTGACATAGACCTCGTCTGCAATGAACTGATTGGACCCATCATCCCTAACTCTGAGTATGACCCTGTCCCTGTTGTTCTCAGGTCCACTTGAGCTGTAGAATCTTCGAGCTACATAATCAGGAAGTGCCCTTAAGCCATTACTGTTCATATTCCCTAGTGAGTAGTAACTTCCGCTTTCAGGAAGCAGAAAAGGTAATGAAGCTGGTCTGTTTCCATAGAAATGAAAGCCATAGTCTCCCCTGGTTGGGTTGAAATTGAGTCTCATGTTGCCGTTGTTGTCAATGCGAATGTTGTTGGCTAGCCAGTGGAGCAGCATGAGGCCATGTCGATGAGAGGTGTGACCAAACTCTATTCCCCTGAGGTCCTTTATTGAACTAAGGGTTCCTCTGACAGCGCATACTGAGGTCAGAGACAGACACAAGATGAAACAACCCAGGATGCCCCTTCCAACCATGGCCAGCCTGTAACAAAACAAATACTGTGTCAACATTTGTACATTTTTTCAATAAATTAATAAACAAATAAATACATCTGTAACTTATTTCTAGTGCTCAGGAAAACATCAGAAAATATCTGACAAACTTTCATTTTGAAGTTAACTGTCACTATATCGGACCTTTGTCCCAATAATGTCATATGAGTTAATAAGTCCTCACATTACACTGTATGTATAGTCTGTATCAGTAGCTTATTTCTTGTGGTTGGCAATAGGTTTAACGTTTTAAGACTCCCCAAAAAGTCTTGGTCTGAATATTTTAGCTCTAAAAATGTCAGAAGATATCAGACAAACTTTTATTTTGGAGTGAACTGTAACTATATCAGAACAATATGTCCCAATATGTACGATGAGGTTTTCCAAAATAACATTTGGAAACTTGTAAACACGATCAATACTGTAATAAGTCCTCACATCAAAATAAAACAAAATAGTTCCAATAAAACATCTCACTCACCTTCTTGTGCAGCCTACTACCAGAATCTAGTCTTGACTGTGTTTGTTTCTCTCTTTTCTGTCAACAGATCCCAGGATTGAAACTGACTAACGGGTGCTTCTTGTAGCCTACATACACATAACCAGTACACAGGGCAGATACAAAACAAGGGTAAGAAAAACTGAGTTTTACAAAGTCTGATCTGTGACGTCACTGGGCCACTCATGTTTCATCAGAAATGAAACGTATCCTTAGAGTGAGTACCTTTCACTTTCAGAACGCAGAAAATGTAATGAGCGGGATCTGAGAGTTTCTATAGAAATTAAAGCCATGCTTCTTGTAGTACGCTTGGGCATTCTGAGTCTTTTCGGTGAGCCAGATAATTTGGCTACGTTCAGCTAAAAGAGACATTTATTTGGCTCCAAAACGTCTCCTCGTTCAGTAGTGCTTAAAAATGTACTTAAAACTATGAAACAATTGCAAATCTCTCATGTAAAGCCTAAAAAGATGCATGCCATTATATCAGATCCTGACATGTGGGTTCACATACATTTTAACTGACCAAATTATTAGATGGCACTGCAAAAATGTGTGCACAAGAATGAGGCTCTCTGCTCACTATCCAATGTTCCTGAGGTGAAGAATTCAGATAATGTTTTGGAGCTCAAAAAGTACTAGTAACAGTATCAAAAATCAGCAAGCCAAATGAATGGCTCTTTCACCAGTGATTTGCATCATGGAAATGCTCTAAAACAGGTTCATCTCACCATCCAATTTCCTTCACCTGCACTTATCTGAGGACACAGGATAGGTGTAGTATTTCATCAAATGAGAGACTTAATTTCAACCAGTAGAGAATGTGAAAAGCTTTATTGAAAGATAATTATCCAAGTGTTATAAATACATAGTATTTGCATTATAAAAATTACAATTGTAATATAAAACAAGTTCAACCTGTACCTGAATGCACATCTGGTGTCCATTATAAAAACAGAGAGGAAGAAAGAGGAGGTGGGGGGAGAGGTGGTCAAAGACAGAAAGGGAAAGAGATGAGAACAGAAGAGCAGGGAAGAAAGAGGAGGTGGGGGAGAGGTGGTCAAAGACAGAAAGGGAAAGAGCAGAACAGAGGAGCAGGGAAGAAAGAGGAGGTGGGGGGAGAGGTGTGAGAGGGGGTCAAAGACAGAAAGGGAAAGAGATGAGAACAGAGGAGCAGGGAAGAAAGAGGAGGGGGGGGAGAGGTGTGAGAGGGGGTGAAAGACAGAAAGGGAAAGAGATGAGAACAGAGGAGCAGGGAAGAAAGAGGAGGTGGGGGGAGAGGTGTGAGAGGGGGTCAAAGACAGAAAGGGAAAGAGATGAGAACAGAGGAGCAGGGAAGAAAGAGGAGGTGGGGGGAGAGGTGTGAGAGGGGGTGAAAGACAGAAAGGGAAAGAGATGAGAACAGAGGAGCAGGGAAGAAAGAGGAGGTGGGGGGAGAGGTGTGAGAGGGGGTCAAAGACAGAAAGGGAAAGAGCAGAACAGAGCAGAACAGAGGAGCAGGGAAGAAAGCTTATGATTCATGAATCATAGTGCAACTAAACTACGTATTCTCTCAGGTCATCACAGTTACATAATAGTATCTCTACCGGTGTCTCCTAACCAGCCTTGGGCCCCCAGTTGGGTTGTCTTTGAGCGGATGAGGTGACGATGACGGGACTAGGGATTGGCATCCTCTCTCACAGACAATACCTGCAGATAAGAGCGATGGAGAGAGAGAGAGAGATGGCATGAATGAGCCTTGTGTGTTTTTATTTCTAGCACTATGTCAGTCATCACAATCGTCAGGTGGTGAAATACAAAACTGACCTTGGATCATTAACTCTGGGACTACTACATCTCTGTCTGTATTTCAATGTTAACCATCTCTTTAATAATACTTCCAGTTGACCCAAACAAGTGACCTCTCACCTCTGATCAAGATGTGCATCTGTTTCAGGCAGTTCAGAAGTGGGAGGGGTTCACTGACACAGCTGATATAACCTAATATGCACAGACTCAGGAAGACAAACAATATAGCATAGTTACATAAATATACATAATGATGTCTTATTATTCCCCATTGGTGGTCCTCTTGCCTATTATTTGAAGGTGGAAGGATCTACAGCCCACACACCTGAACATCTTAAAACAGCCTATTCTTTGAAGGTGAAGGATCTACAGCCCACACACCTGAACATCTTAAAACAGCCTATTCTTTGAAGGTGGAAGGATCTACAGCCCACACACCTGAACATCTTAAAACAGCCTATTCTTTGAAGGTGGAAGGATCTACAGCCCACACACCTGAACATCTTAAAACAGCCTATTCTTTGAAGGTGGAAGGATCTACAGCCCACACACCTGAACATCTTAAAACAGCCTATTCTTTGAAGGTGGAAGGATCTACAGCCCACACACCTGAACATCTTAAAACAGCCTATTATTTGAAGGTGGAAGGATCTACAGCCCACACACCTGAACATCTTAAAACAGCCTATTCTTTGAAGGTGGAAGGATCTACAGCCCACACACCTGAACATCTTAAAACAGCCTATTCTTTGAAGGTGGAAGGATCTACAGCCCACACACCTGAACATCTTAAAACAGCCTATTCTTTGAAGGTGGAAGGATCTACAGCCCACACACCTGAACATCTTAAAACAGCCTATTCTTTGAAGGTGGAAGGATCTACAGCCCACACACCTGAACATCTTAAAACAGCCTATTCTTGTTTTGTGCAGACCTGAACAGCACCCTCACCTGAGAATTATAAATCAAATGGAGATATAGTGGGAATAGAATAACTACAGATGACATTAAATGAAAAAAATATATTTTACTGCAATGTGGGTGGCTCTTAAAAGAGCCTTTGGTTGTACATAGTACATGGCACAAGATGTTAACAGGGAACAGCACCCTCCTCCAAGAAGGAGAAAGTGAAGATCTCCAGCACACGGACAAGTGCTGCGTTGTTGGCCCCCATCCTGGCAACATCCTGCAGAGCAGTTGACCTCTCCTCTGGCACACGGCGGCGAGCTGCAGCTCCCCTCCTGGTTCTTGTGTCCATGCTCATGAAGTTATACAGGACACAGGTAGCCTTCACACACACATCTGTGTTAGCAGGGTGGACCCTGGCAAATCACCGGAATATCTGCCAGTGGGACGCAAGAATGGCGAAGGTGCACTCCACAGTCAGCCTGGTTCGGGCGAGGCGGTAGTTGAAGACCGTGTTTCTCCTGGGGATGATTGCTCCAGGGAAGGAGAGGAAAGGCCTCATCTCCCACAAAGACTTTGGGCTGGGGTCCCCGGAAGTGATGCGCGAGTTGACCTATAACCCACAGTCCCTGCAGTTATATCTGCGGGGCGGACGGGTTTAGGTTAATTAAATATTGTGTGGCTGAAGGGCAGGTGGGTTGAATAAAGAGAACCAATACCTTAAAAAATCCATTCATTATTATGCAATTTATATAGGCTACATTGAGTGTTTTCTTTAATTGTTTTACACTATCTCATATAACTGCATAAGCTTCAACTTTAGTGCTTAAGTGTATGCATGCCAAATAGCCGTCACAGCCTATCGCCAAATAAGCCTTTTGGGAACAGGCAGAAAAAGTCAATCCACTGAGGGGAAAGGACATTGTCGAAGTATAATTCAATAAGCCAAAAGCTGCAAAAGGAGAGTTGAAGATAAAGAGAATTGAGGGCCAGAAAAGTAATGTCTGGGAAAGATTTGCTGAAGTGGTAATAGATTATATTAGTGTCGGCTATGTTATGTGTGAGTGAGGATTGTGAGGCGCTATCCAAATTCGACAGTCACAAGATAGGACTTCAAATAGGCTATTGAACATCACCAAATGCATCATAAAAAATGCTGTTCCTATTTAATGCAACCCCTGCTGTTAATAGATCACAAAGCAGCATACAACTGAGCTAAACGTTTGGAACAAGTTTACCTTCTAATCCATTTCCTAAAAACGCACATGAAGTCCACGTTAGATGTTTACCATCTGAAGGCTGGGAGCATTTAGGACGTCTGGGGAGCATTTAGGACGTCTGGGGAGCATTTAGGACGTCTTCTACTGCCGATTGCTAAACTATCCTAATGATTATTATCTGTCATGGAAATCCATGTATACTGAGAGAGACTTTGTCATTTCGTCAAACGATCATCTTTATTTAATAATGATTCATTATTGCAATAATGAAGATGGTCGACCACACACTCCGAAGTGTGTGTTGCCGAGAGCTTAACCTTTAATCAAAAACAGAGATCTTCTATAGGAGACCCAAACATGCCTAGTCATGGCTGGTTCCACCCCCCCATGCAGATTGGGGGGCACCACAATCCATCCTGGGTTCATCCTGTGTTCATCTGCAGCCAGGGACATTTCCCAGATGCAAGAATGATTAGACACAATAAGGGATTGTTCTACTCCTCCAGGCTCTTTCTATCTCGGATCACACACACCACATCTTATCTATGGAATACCAGCTGTAGGTTTTTATCACCAAGTTATTAATCAATTGTCAGCTCAAGCTATCTATAGTAAAACCATATGCCCAGATTAGCTGCAGGGAGATAGAGTGGAGACCAGAAAAACACAGCATTAGTAGAACAGAAATGTCTTACTATTTGTTAAGTATTAATTGTTAACTATTAATATCAAACAAATCAGGTAATTCTTCTTTCACAGATCACACTTCCTCAATTCAAATACTGTGGCAACACTATACCAAAGACAGTTTGGTATGGTTTACAAACTTGGGAACCAGGCTCGAGTTTTATCAGTGTAGCCTGGACTTGTTGAAATATCTTCATGCCTAGAAAAAACCCCTCCAGGCTTCAGTCATAACTGTCAATTAATATAAAAAGAGAAAGTATTAGAGAGCAGAGAAAACTAGTCCCGTCTGAATCATCCATTGAAATAATGGACATTCTGGGGTAATAAATACATAACCAACGTTCTCTAATAATACTAGTCCCGTGTGAATAGGGCTATAGCCTTAATAATAAATCCTGCAGAATTAAGCATTTCTTGCAGTAAAATTACACACCAAATGTAGGCTAAATTTGGTAACAGGAGTGGATAAATATGATTTTTTTCAATGCTGTTAAACGATGCCATCGGTAGAGGTTCTGTCTTCAGACTTACAGAAAACGTTTGACCTCTGTCATTGCCAACAAAGGGTTTATAACAAAGTATTGAGATAAACTTTTGTTATTGACCAAATACTTATTTTCCACCATAATTTGCAAATAAATTCATTAAAAATCCTACAATGTGATTTTCTGGATTATTTTCCTCATTTTGTCTGTCATAGTTGAAGTGTACCTATGATGAAAATTACAGACCTCTCTCATCTTTTTAAGTGGGAGAACTTGCACAATTGGTGGCTGACTAAATACTTTTTTCCCCTACTGTATGGGGCTTTGCTGACAAAATGGATGGCACTGTGATCTTTGTGGGCTATACTCAGCCTTGTCTCAGGATGGTAAGTTGGTGGTTGAAGATATCCCTCTAGTGGTGTGGGGGCTGTGCTTTGGCAAAGTGGGTGGGGTTATATCCTTCCTGTTTGGCCCTGTCCGGGGGTGTCCTCGGATGGGGCCACAGTGTCTCCTGACCCCTCCTGTCTCAGCCTCCAGTATTTATGCTGCAGTAGTTTATGTGTCGGGGGGCTAGGGTCAGTTTGTTATATCTGGAGTACTTCTCCTGTCCTATTCGGTGTCCTGTGTGAATCTAAGTGTGCGTTCTCTAATTCTCTCCTTCTCTCTTTCTTTCTCTCTCTCGGAGGACCTGAGCCCTAGGACCATGCCCCAGGACTACCTGACATGATGACTCCTTGCTGTCCCCAGTCCACCTGGCCCGTGCTGCTGCTCCAGTTTCAACTGTTCTGCCTTATTATTATTCGACCATGCTGGTAATTTATGAACATTTGAACATCTTGGCCATGTTCTGTTATAATCTCCACACGGCACAGCCAGAAGAGGATTGGCCACCCCACATATGCTTACTCTAATTCTCTCTTTCTTTCTCTCTTTCGGAGGACCTGAGCCCTAGGACCATGCCCCAGGACTACCTGACATGATGACTCCTTGCTGTCCCCAGTCCACCTGGCCGTGCTGCTGCTCCAGTTTCAACTGTTCTGCCTTATTATTATTCGACCATGCTGGTCATTTATGAACTATAAAAGGTCTGTTCTCAGTAAGCTATAAAAGGTCTGTTCTCAGTAAGCTATAAAAGGTCTGTTCTCAGTAAGCTATAAAAGGTCTGTTCTCAGTAAGCTATAAAAGGTCTGTTCTCAGTAAGCTATAAAAGGTCTGTTCTCAGTAAGCTATAAAAGGTCTGTTCTCAGTAAGCTATAAAAGGTCTGTTCTCAGTAAGCTATAAAAGGTCTGTTCTCAGTAAGCTATAAAAGGTCTGTTCTGAGAAGATCCAGTGAAGTAGCCTGTACTCTGCCCTGGGAGAGAGTTGAGCTCAGCGCGACCAGACCATGTCACAGAGGGATTTAGAGATGAGCTGTTATTACTGTTTGTACTGGTTTTTTTTAGGTTATTTAGGTTACTTATCCACTCCAAATAGGTTTGTATCACTTTCCAGTAACTCAAGACTCTTGACAGAATTGATGGTGTAAAGTGTATTTTGAATGAGTTATGATAGGATTTAGCTTTGGCCGGGCCATCCAATCCCAGCCCACTACACCGTCCTTCCTCCCTCTCCTTTCTCCCTTCACACCTGGAGTATGTGTTGTTCTACTGAGAACAGAAGTCCTTCCTCCCTCTCCTTTCTCCCTTCACACCTGGAGTATGTGTTGTTCTACTGAGAACAGAAGTCCTTCCTCCCTCTCCTTTCTCCCTTCACACCTGGAGTATGTGTTGTTCTACTGAGAACAGAAGTCCTTCCTCCCTCTCCTTTCTCCCTTCACACCTAGCGTATGTGTTCTACTGAGAACAGAAGTCCTTTCTCCCTTCACACCTGGAGTATGTGTTGTTCTACTGAGAACAGAAGTCCTTCTTCCCTCTCCTTTCTCCCTTCACACCTAGCGTATGTGTTCTACTGAGAACAGAAGTCCTTCCTCCCTCTCCTTTCTCCCTTCACACCTAGCGTATGTGTTCTACTGAGAACAGAAGTCCTTCCTCCCTCTCCTTTCTCCCTTCACACCTAGCGTATGTGTGTTCTTACTGAGAACAGAAGTCCTTCCTCCCTCTCCTTTCTCCCTTCACACCTGGAGTATGTGTTGTTCTACTGAGAACAGAAGTCCTTTCTCCCTTCACACCTGGAGTATGTGTTGTTCTACTGAGAACAGAAGTCCTTCTTCCCTCTCCTTTCTCCCTTCACACCTAGCGTATGTGTTCTACTGAGAACAGAAGTCCTTTCTCCCTTCACACCTGGAGTATGTGTTGTTCTACTGAGAACAGAAGTCCTTCTTCCCTCTCCTTTCTCCCTTCACACCTAGCGTATGTGTTCTACTGAGAACAGAAGTCCTTCCTCCCTCTCCTTTCTCCCTTCACACCTAGCGTATGTGTTCTACTGAGAACAGAAGTCCTTCCTCCCTCTCCTTTCTCCCTTCACACCTAGCGTATGTGTTCTACTGAGAACAGAAGTCCTTCCTCCCTCTCTTTTCTCCCTTCACACCTGGAGTATGTGTTGTTCTACTGAGAACAGAAGTCCTTCCTCCCTCTCCTTTCTCCCTTCACACCTGGAGTATGTGTTGTTCTACTGAGAACAGAAGTCCTTCCTCCCTCTCCTTTCTCCCTTCACACCTAGCGTATGTGTTGTTCTACTGAGAACAGAAGTCCTTCCTCCCTCTCCTTTCTCCCTTCACACCTGGAGTATGTGTTGTTCTACTGAGAACAGAAGTCCTTCCTCCCTCTCCTTTCTCCCTTCACACCAGGGTGAAGGCAGTGGAGGGAATCAACACTGTACGCAATTTCAACAGTGTGATTTTCCTGTTCCTAGGCAACAAGTTAAACATATCTTTGTATTTATGACATGCATCTACTAACATTTTCATTTAGATTATTTTACACAATGGGTTAGAATACATTTATATACTAAATACACATTTTGTTTAATATAGGTAGAATGAATAAGGTTATAATGACCGGAAAATGTGATAAGGGTAGAAAGAAGAAACCCACTTTTTGGAATGAAACTCAGCCCTGAGCCCTCCTTCATGTGAGAGAAACACAGTACATTTTACGACTTAGGAGGGCATGTAACAACGGTTAATGTAATAGTTTCTATGTAATAAAATACAACTTGCCGGATAACCTGGTTAAATGTTGAACGGTTAACGTATGAACTTTTCCACTGAATGTAATACGTTATTACGTTACCCACTGGTTATTACGTATTCAGGCAAATACATATATTTTTAAAGAATAACAATAATCATTTCAACCAGTCTTGTAATAACATACTGTGATGGATGTTTGTGCTTTTCTAATAACCAATTCCTGCCTGACAATGTATACCTGGGAAGAATCCTCACTATCAGTAGAGCAATTTGGCAGTACGCCCAGAACCTTGTTTTGAGAACAAAGAGATATCTCAGATTCAAGGTCTCAGCTTGGAGAGAAGAAGCCTTGTGAGGTATTGGTCTGTCACATGCATGAACTAAATGTTAATGATGAATTAATTATGAATTATCTAAATCATGCAACTATAACTTGTCTGTTTCAGCAGTATATAAGAGAACTAATGAGACTGCCCCAGCGGAGCTCACTTCAGACTGGTACTTTATGCATCTAAGTTTGACTGTGACCTCTCCAGCTTGCTGTTAATAAACAATGATTCATTTAAGATTGACTCCAGGTGTCCCATGTGTAGAATTTCCACGACAATATCAAAATCAATGTTTTTATGTATTACTTCCCTCAACCACCAATCACACACACACACAGTTAGCCATTGTACAACAGGCTGTGTATCATGATGAGTAACCTTGTTTGAGACCTTGTGGTGCCCAGGAGACCCGGGTTAGAAACCAGTCTGTGCCCGGACGGGTCTCTGCTAGGAGGGGAAGGTCAAATGGGGTGAAATGTAACACGGGTTGTTTTTTTGTTTGGTGAACCACACTTTCTTGTTGAGTAATCTTGTGTAAGACTTTTGCGAGCTTCCTTAAAGAAGAAGACTACACTTTAGACTGTCTTGTGGTTGTGCCTTCCTCAAGAGCACAACGGCAGACACCAGCAACCCTCCAGTTGCAGGTTCACGTCCACCAGATTTTTTCCATCAGCCCCATGATTCAAACCAGCAACCCCCCCCAGAAGTTAGCCTCCCCTCCAACCTCTAGGCTACATTACACGTGGCCCCATAGTTCAACAAGGTAACAAGAGACCCAGGGTTGAACTGACAACCTTCCAGTTACTGGCCTGTCTCTCTAGCCTCTTTAGGTTACTAAACATGCAGAACCATCTTCGTTACACTCCACCAGCCATTTCACCACCTCCACACAGACACCTATCTAGGTCACTTCACCAGATAAATAGACTGGTTTCTAGCCAAGGTCACCTGCAGGCCACAAGATTGTGTTACCCTGCTGGGCTTAAGCGTAGGCATTAGCTTCGGGAGCTAACACAATACTTACACACGTTTAACCACACCTACATCACTTTTCAGGTGCCATCCCCTGCTGCCTTGGAGGGGGATTCACAATTGAAATTGTATTTGAAATTGATAAAATACTTCAACCATTTGTTTGAGCCTGTCTGGAGTGCCGGATTGATGGGTTTTACACTCATGGGACTATTCCATAGGTTCCATTGCACCAGGCAAGCTCAATCATCAAGTACGGCTAGTTAGAGTATTTGAAATGTACTATTTACACACAGGTCTGGTTCCAACCCCTATGCTGCCATTGTGGCCTTGAGCAAGGCATATAAACCCTAAATTGCTAATGCTACCTGGGTAATGTTCTGAGGCCTACCCAGTGCTCACAGACTGTTGTGTGAATAGTGTGTCAGGGAGTTGGGTACGAGGACAGTAAAAACATGCATTTTGTACTGATAATTTAACAGCTATTCGTAGGAACTTTAATTTTGAGAATTCCTTACGAAGGATTCGGAATAAATGTGTTATGACTGTTGTAATTAATGAAACTGCAACACAAAGGTGTTATGACTGTTTTCATAAAGGTGTTATGACTGTTTTCATAAATGTGTTATGACTGTTTTCATAAAGGTGTTATGACTGTTTTCATGAAGGTGTTATGACTGTTTTCATAAATGTGTTATGACTGTTTTCATAAAGGTGTTATGACTGTTTCATAAAGGTGTTATGACTGTTTTCATAAAAGTGTTATGACTGTTTTCATAAAGGTGTTATTACTGTATTCATAAAAGTGTTATGACTGTTTTCATAAAGGTGTTATTACTGTTTTCATAAATGTGTTATGACTGTTTTCATAAATGTGTTATGACTCTTTTCATAAAGGTGTTATGACTGTTTTCATAAAGGTGTTATGACTGTTTTCATAAAGGTGTTATGACTGTTTTCATAAAGGTGTTATTACTGTTTTCATAAAAGTGTTATGACTGTTTTCATAAAGGTGTTATTACTGTTTTCATAAATGTGTTATGACTATTTTCATAAATGTGTTATGACTCTTTTAATAAAGGTGTTATGACTGGTTTAATAAATGTGTTATGACTATTTTCATAAAGGTGTTATGACTGTTTTCATAAAGGTGTTATGACTCTTTTCATAAAGGTGTTATGACTGGTTTAATAAATGTGTTATGACTGTTTTCATAAAGGTGTTATGACTGTTTTCATAAAGGTGTTATGACTCTTTTCATAAAGGTGTTATGACTCTTTTCATAAAGGTGTTATGACTCTTTTCATAAAGGTGTTATGACTCTTTTCATAAAGGTGTTATGACTCTTTTCATAAAGGTGTTATGACTCTTTTCATAAAGGTGTTATGACTCTTTTCATAAAGGTGTTATGACTGTTTTCATAAAGGTGTTATGTATACCCCTTCATATAATATGGTCCTGAGGGAATATGTGACATTATTTGATCACGTTATATCATGGCTGACCAGGGGCCTGTTGATGAGAACCTGAAAATCCTGACTCATTAGAAATACACACCTTTATCTAATAAATACAAGGCTCATATTAGG
This sequence comes from Oncorhynchus keta, assembly GCF_023373465.1. Classification (NCBI taxonomy): domain Eukaryota; kingdom Metazoa; phylum Chordata; class Actinopteri; order Salmoniformes; family Salmonidae; genus Oncorhynchus; species Oncorhynchus keta. Next base: position 13,789,630 of record NC_068443.1, on the reverse strand, counting down.
TTCTGAAAAATTATTTAATAATTTGACATGTTTCATTTATTTAACTGGGGTATGTCGGCTCCTAACTTTATATGCCTTTGATAATTCTAGCAACAAAAACAGAGTCATTATTAAAACTGTTTATTGAAAATATGTTTTGTAATTGGAGTAATGTTGTCTGCTATTTGGATGGTTTACTGTTGAGAAGTTACAACTACAATGTGAGAATGTGTATAGGACGTCACGCTTTGAGTACCACTTGAAATCAAATCAAATTGTATTGGTCTCATATACATATTTAGCAGATGTTAATGTGGGTATAGCAAAATGTGTTCCTAGCTCCAACAGTGCAGTAGTATGTAACAATTCACAACAACATATAAAATTAAAATAATGGAATTAAGAAATATCTAAGTATCAAAATATATTCTGATTCAGCTGATACCGAGACCCATCTCCTCATTGTTTTCACGAGCAGGGTAACCAAGGGGCCAGGGTTTCAGTCTCGAAGAACACTTTGACTGCATCTACAGCATTGTTTCGGGATTGCAGTTTAACTGAATCACGGCCGAGAAAGACAATTCCCACTGATGGCCCCATAGAGAAGTCAAATGAGAAAATTCCTAATAAGACACTTTAGTCATCACCTTTGCGCACAAAACATCCATTTAATTATTACAATTGTTTGTTGACGGAGAGCTGAAGATATTAAACAGAGTTCCCAGAGCATGTTCACGGCATACTGCTGTCTGTCCAGTGAGCACTGAGCTCTAGTGCAGGCGGAGTAATCCCAGTAAGAAAGATGACAGCAACCATGAAACGGTGTATGTGAACCTAAGTACGTACCTCAGTGATACTAACCCACATACTCAGTAGGTAATCAACGATTAATCAGACTAACTAGGTTTTCCCTTTTATCTGTGGATTAATTGTTGGAGTAGAGAAACACACAATTTTGTATGACTCTGGGTCAAAAATGTCTAAATGAAACTCAGCCCTGATGTGAGATAAATATAGTACTTTGTAACATCCAGTAGAGGGCAGTATATCACACAGATGTGGTTGGACCAGACGTATGCAACATGGGTTCCTGGGACCCACAATGTCTGCTGATTTTTCTCTTCTCCCTTTGACTGGCACTAAATGTACCTGATCCTTTAATACCAATGATTGGTCTGAGAGTGAAGTCATCAGGATTCCCTGGTCTAAATCAGTTGCTACATCACACTGTGGTTCATGGTGATGGAGTTCCCCATCGCTCTGGGCTGACCTTACATTATGTGTTTCACTTTCCTAAATGGTGGTTCAGGACTGGCTGGTGGGTAATGGCTGACTCCGCTTGCAAACAATAGTGTGAATATGGAAACCACTATAGACCGACTACTGATATGAGATTTGTCCAAAATCACCATTGTCCAGCTCCATCATAATCCCAGTCTATCTTTTCACACTCATCTTCCAGGAACATATCATTGAAGGGCTCAAGAGTGGATCCTGGGATGATTAAAACCACCATTTTGTTTGTTTTTCTTAGGTTTTTATTGTATATTTTCTCTGAATTTATCATCGTTTTTTTGTGTTTCCATTTTCATAGAATTTTCACAAAACACAAAAATGAACACCAACAAACAGAACCAACAAAAGCAGGTAGCATGGTGGTTTTAGAGCACTGGGCCAGCAACCCAGTAAGGTTACTGGTTCAAATCCTCAGGCCGCCAAGGTGGAAAAATCTGCCGTTCTGCCCTTGAGCATGGCAATTAACCCCCAACAACTGCTCCCCGGGCACCGATGACGTGGATTCAGAGCGATTGGGTAAAATGAGGAATATGCATTTTAGTTGAATGCATTCAGTTGTACAACTGACTAGGTATCCATTCTTTCCCTACAAAGGTCTCCCACCCATGATACATCAAACAGAAAAAAAGAGAAAAAGACTCTTTAATGTACTGAATGATTTGTCATGAGGACAGGTCAAGTCTCTCTCCCACACCAACAACCTGTAGTCATCCCCTCAAAATAGCAAAGAAAGAGGAACAGAAGGGATACCAGGTAACTTTTTGGGAACAGATTCCCTTTTACACTTCACACAGATGAACAATTAAAATACATCTAAATGAAAAACAGGGTATAGAAATGTTGTACAAAAGCAGTTACACAAGCAGTTAAAAATGAGAATATCAACGTCATATATCATGTTATCAGGTGAGCTCACCACTGGACAAGTCTCTCCCAGGGTGGAGTGCGTGCCTTTTCACCCCCAGATTTCTCCAGCATGAATCTGATCTGGACCCCAGGAGACATGGTCATACTAGACTCATACACATAGACATCATACCCAGGTATATCAGCCTGATGTGAGCCTTTTTCCTCAGAGAACTTTACAGCCCATTGCCAGGTGTTATAATCCAGGGTGCCTTCAGAAGAGTAGAACCCAACCCAGGAGTTATGGAACATTTTCTTCCAGGCAGTGAAGGATTTCTTTACATACAGACGAGCGCAGGCCTTTCCATCCTTTACGAAGAGCTGCAGACTGGCGTCATGTCCGTTAATATCAACAGGAATCTCTCGGTTGGCATCGTGAAACTCAGAACCTCTCCAGATCTCCTCTCCAGGTGGAGACCCAAACCCCAAGTAATTCCACCAATTGTTTACCTCCTTATGGAGCCGGACCTGGAGACCAGGGTTAAGGGGTACTAAGGTGTTATAGCTCCCAGAGGCTTTTCCCCCGACTGATGATCTGTTCAGCTCGCTCTTACTGTCACTGTTATTGTTCCTATGAAGAACCACCATTAAACCCTGGTCTAATAGCCTCTTGGGGATCCCACTCCAGATGATCCTGGCTTTTCCTCTATCTGTGGTTTTCACCTCAAGCTTAATCAATGCATTACCTTCATGCTTCAAGGTACTTTGTGATGTTACACGACATGACTGCGCCCTAAATGTAAAGGACAATACAAGAGTCAGAAGAAGTGCCAGACCAGGTGTCTGTCCCCAGATGTTTTCCAGTTCTTGCAGACTGTTGTGGTTGATCTCTACATTATATATACGTGGAATGTCATTTCGGTCAATGTTTGCGAGACGTTGGATTTGTGTTAAGAGGTTGAAACTGACAAGGTATGTATTGTCTGGATCATAGCCAGTTCCTGTGTTTCCATTTGGTGGATAGTGCTGTGTGACATAGACCTCATCTACTATGAACTGATTGGACTCTTCCTCCCTAACTCTGAGTATGACCCTGTCCCTGTTGTTCTCATGTCCCCTTGAGTTGTAGAATCTTTGAGTTACATAATCAGGAAGTGCCAAAGCACCGTTGTTGTTATTGTGAACAAGGTTCCCTAGTGAGTAGTAACTTTCACGTTGATGGGGAAGAATAGGTAATGGACGGGGATTATCTGCATTTCTATAGAAATGAAAGCCATAGTCTCTCCTGGCTGGGTTGAAATTGAGTCTCATGTTGCCATTGTTGTCATTGTAAATGTTGTTGGCTAGCCAGTGGAGCAGCATGAGGCCGTGTCGAGGAGAGGTGTGACCAAACTCTATTCCCTTGAGGTCCTTTATTGAACTAAGGGTTCCTCTGACAGCGCATACTGAGGTCAGAGACAGACACAAGATGAAACAACCCAGGATGCCCCTTCCAACCATGGTCGACCTAAGACAAAACAACGGTTGTGTCAACGTTTGGAATGATACCTGTAACTTATTTCTAGTGGTTGGTAATACATTACAGTTCCAATGCAGATATTTTCTATCAATATCAAATCATTTCTGGGTAACAATGAAGTTCCTTACTATAGTAGATTTCCATTAAAGTGGACAAAGGTAGCTTTTTAGCAAATAACAATCTCAAGCAAGAATTTTGGAGGCGCATAACTTGCGGGGGTAACGGGGGTATACTTACTTCATCAGCGTGCACTAAGTATATTATGCTCTCGCTATCTTCCTCTCTTTGTGGTGTTTGCTGAGGAGAGGTAGCTACAGGGCTCGAAATTAAGGGCGTCCGTCGGATTGTGTCTTTGTCTGCTGGACAATGAAAGAAAGTTGAACATGAGAAATATAATTGAACATGAGAGAAATGCTGGTTTCAATGGCATAAGGAAGTGTTTATAAAATAATTCCCTCAACATTTCTATGGTCTGATCTTGGTTAGGCTACTTTGAAACAAAGTAAGAAATGCCTCATAAAATGACATAAACCTCCATGTTTTAAATAACTATGTTCATGGTAAAAAAAGTTTCAAACGGCCTCCGCTCGGATTGCAAGGTGGGTGATGTGTGCACCAGGCACTGTCCTTTCTTTCTGTTTTGAACCTTTGATTTGACAAACATTCCTCAAGGATGTAAACAGAATTAAGCCTTTAAACGTTCATGTTAATTATCCTACATTATATCACCTAGACAACACTTTGAGATGTAGGCTAATTATTTATGTACAGGTAGCTGCCAAAATAAAGGAAGCACCAACATAAAGTTTCTTAATAGGGCACTGGGCCTCCACGAACAGCCAGAATAGCTTCAATGCACCTTGGCACCATTCTTCCACAAGAAATTCCATAATTGAGTGTTTTGTTGATGGTGGTGGAAAACGCCGTCTCAGGCAGCACTCCAGAACCTCCCGTAAGTGTTTAATTGGATTGAGATCTGGTGACACACACTTTAAAACCCCTTTGAGGCCCCTCTTTCAAAGTTACTGACATCTCTTCTTCTAGCCATGTAACCACAATAACGGGCAACTGGGCAATTTTATACATGACCCTAAACATGATGGGATGTTACTTGCGTATTAACTCAAGAACCACACCTGTGTGGAGGCACCTACTTTCAATGTACTTTGTGTCCTTCATTTACTCAAGTGTTTCCTTTATTTTATCAAACCGCAGCATCATATGATGCAAAATGGATCATAGGGGATGATTTCTGTATTTTGAAAGTTACACATCTTGAAAACTTGAGTGCTGACAAGAAAAATATTTGGGGACTGTACAATTCATAATAGACTGGTACTATGTGGTCAGCTAGCTAGCTATACCTATTGCCAGACAGTTAATAGATGATTTTGCTAATAAAAGCAGAATCTATCATGTTAAAAAGCTAACCCAATCATTGTTAAGACCAGCCATTATTAGGCAGTGTGGTAGTAAAGCATGTTGCACATTTACATCACACAGAGATTGGAACTATCGGTTCAACTCATCTTTGCTGCCTGTAGTCAAAACAAAAGAAATGTTGTTGCCTTCATTCTGATTTCATTTGGTTGTCATGGAGTTTGAAGACGTGGCAGTGATCAACAAAGACACAAAGCAGATTGAACCATGTTGCCATCTGTCATATCCACCAGGAGAAGCTGGCTCTCATAGACGGTAAAACAATATGCCTGTATTTCTGGCAGTGACAGGCATAAACAGGTATTTGGTGCATTTAAGTTGAAGATTGCTGATGTTCATTTGTACATTTATGACTAATGGGTTTTGTTACCTGTTTTAAAAAATATTTTTCAGTTTTGTACCTATGTATTGTATATTGTTTTTTTGTGGTGTGGTTATTTTGAATTGCACTGGCCCTTTAAAAAGGGTTCAGGACCAAAAAACAGTTAATGATCTGAAAATGTTGGTTTTTATAAATATCTGAAATAAATCAACAAATTTTCATTTTGGAGTGAAATGTCACTTTAATCTGACCTACCGGGTAAAAGATTATTGGCACCCTTGATAAAGATGAGCAAAAAGACTGCATAAAATAAATATGAATACTAAGCTATATTGTATGCAAAATCTGAAATTATATTAATTTATACTAATACAATTGCTCAGAGAATGAGATTTTCTAAAACAAGTAAAGCAAAACAATGTAAAAAAAGACAAGAGTATGGTCCCAACAAGTTTTTTAAACTATAAGGTTTTTTCTAAAATAACATTTGAAAACTTGTAAACATGATTAATACTGTATTGTAATGTGATGTAATAAGTCCTCACAACAAAAAAGTATTAATAATAATAATCATCTCACCTTCTTGTGCAGCCAAATACCATAATCTAGTCTTGACTGTGTTTGTTTCTCTCTTCTCTATCAACAGAACCCGAGAATGAAACTAACTAAACGGTGCTTCTTGTAGCCTACATACACATAACCAGTACACAGGGCAGATACAAAACAAGGGTAAGATAAACACAGTTTTACAAAGGCTGATCTGTGATGTCACTGGGTCACTCATGTTTCTATAGAAATGAAACTTATCCCTAGAGTGAATAAATTTCCCTTTCAGAACGCAGAAAATATAATGGGGCGGGATCTGAGAGTTTCTATAGAAATGAAAGCCATGCTTCTGGTACTAGGGATGGACATCCCGAATCTTTTCGGTGAGCCGGATCATTTGGCTACATTCAGCTAAAAGAGACATTTGGTTCCCAAACGACTCTTCGTTCAGTCGCGCTTAAAAAAAATGTACCTACGACTATTGCAATTGCAATCTCTCATGTAAAGCCTAAAAAGTTGCCTGCCATGATATCACGTGTGTTCACATACATTTTAACTGACCAAATGATTAGATGGCACTACAAAAATGTGTGGACCAGAATGAGGCTCTCTCCTCACTACCCATTGTTCTTGCAGTGAAGAATTACCATCTTCAGAGAATATTTTTATCTGCAGATAGCTGTCAGGAGGTCAACAAGTAGTAGTAACAGTATCAAAATCAGCGAGCCAAATGAACGGCTCTTTCACAAGTGATTCGGTTCCGAAAAGATCCGTTCAAAAAGAGCCATTTGTTCGCGAAACGACCCATCACTATCTTGTAGCCTACAGATACATAACCAGTACAATTGGATTTGCTCAACTCCTGCGCAATTTCTTCCGTCCTTTTGAAAAAAGTACAAGTTAAAACAGGATAGGCGGCGAGGAAAGGGAACGTGGATGAAAATGCGCTTGTGTGAGGGCCGTACGCTAGTGGACGGGTCCGTTGGCACGGCGTGTGCAGCGGTGGAAAAGAACAGAATTTCCCAACTTCGTGCAAATCACAAGCGGCAAACGCTGGCCAATGACCAATCATGTGGAGTGATTCCTATCATGAATATTACGCTCTGAGACTCAACGCTGGAGAGTTTCCCCAGAAAAGATGGCTAACAAAAATACTAGGGGGGACAGTTGAGTATGTTAGTTAATGTAGAGAAATGATTATGCATATTTTTTTGTCATAAAGTTAATTTACGAAAATGGCTATTTAGCAAGCTTGCTGACTGGCTCAAATTAGCCTGCTAGCTCGCTAACGTTACCTTTATGGGCATCTTGACATGAGTATGAAATTGTCATTTGTGTTTCATGTTTTAGGGTCTCCTGAGAAAACCATCAAACCAGGCTGTCGTCTTGTGGATGTAAAGAATCTAGCTAGCTAAAGCATTTACTGCAAAATTGAATGGACAATTTTGTAAGTTGGGCTTGCTGATATTTTCCATGCAATGCAGTTGAAGTAATGTAGTTAGCTAACTATTTTCTTGCTTTTTGTGTAGTGGAGGATAACAATAATTGTATGCCTATGGATGTGTAGCTAGCTATGTAGCCGATCTGTGTATGGAACCTAAAATGTTTGGTATAAATATTAGTTCAGAACAGTGTTTTTAATTGCTTCCACCAGTTAATCATTAATCCCCAATAAATATGCACATGATTGTTAAATGTCAATAGTACAATGTCAATATTAAATAGCTAGCTATGAACCTCAGCTATCATAGCTGGTTGTATTGACTTCAAGATACTCTGAAAAGCATAACATTATTTTATTTACCTTTATTTAACTAGGCAAGTCAGTTAAGAACAAATTCTTATTTTCAATGACAGCCTAGGAACAGTGGGTTAACTGCCTGTTCAGGGGCAGAATGACAGATTTGTACCTTGTCAGCTCAGGGGTTTGAACTTGCAACCTTCCGGTTACTAGTCCAACGCTCTAACCACTAGACTACCCTATTGATTGAGTAAAATGTAATAACTTTGTGCCAAGGATGCAAGTTGTACTGTAAATACATGTAGTTATTACCAAGCATGAGTTTCTGACATTGTAGCCTGTACATTGAATATATTCACTGATCATGTACTCTACCTTGGCAAATAAAGGTACGGGTCATGTATGAATGTCTGTGAGACATAGTTTTTCAGTCATATCCAATACCAGGAGTATTGTAAAGGGTTGCGCTGATCGAATCTGGTATCAGGATAAGTATGACACTGAGTCACCGATTTTATGCGATGTATTTTTTATTAGCTAAGCAATAAGTGGTCAATGCAATTTTCATATATATGGGTCCGCTGTAACACCACCCAGGGTAGAACAGAGAACTGGCCAACACCCTAAAGATATCTTCTGACAATACTCTGACATTGACTAACAAATAGCCTATCAAAATGTTGGAAATTATAAGCAGAAACATATCTCAATCAAGCAACAACAACAAATCCTGTCCCCCCTGTCCAAAAAATTGTTCTGCATACTGTAGCCTATAGCGCATTTTCTATATTTGCAGGTTAGGGTTGAGTGCAGGCCTCAGCTTTTCACTTTATCACATATTGTCGGACAGTTGCGGATAGGATATTAGCAATTGTGGGTAGGTGAACAAACAGCTGACCCGGGCACCACTCGTCCCCGGTGCTCTGCTCCAGAATCAGGCTGTCTTCGGGAGGTCCAGGGTGCCATCCCTGAGGACCAACGGCAGATTGCCGCTCTTCCTCCCAAAGCTGCCGACATCCACTAACCGGAAGAGGTAATTGGCATCCACAACCGCCAAGAGGACAATGGAAAATGTCCCCTTGTAGTTGTAGAACAGGGAGCTGGAGTTTAGGGGGGATTGCAAGACCACGAGCTTGCCATCCACTGATCCCAGACGATGAGGAAAGTTCCACCGTTCTTCAAAGCCAGTAGCTTTGGCCCTCCAGTCGTCCTTGGTTGGGACAGGCATGCATTCCCTAATGTGAACCTCTTGATGATGCACCCAACCTGCACAGTAACTGGAGGCAATGGTTTTGAAGTAATCTCCAGTTACAAGGTATCTGTAGTAATAAGGAAGATAATGTCAGACTTTTAGGTCACCAGGTCATTGTGGATTACTTCAGTATAATATCTTTCTTAACACATGATAACATTGTGCATGTACAGCATGTGACCACAGAATCATATGATGGATTGTAAAATAGGGCAGGGTTACACCTGTGTTGTGATACTAAGCTAGGTAGCTGGGTTGGTTATTGAATCACTACAAGGCTGCCGACTAGACCAGTTTGGTTGTCGTCTTTATTGACTTGTCACCTCACCATCATGAACCACACAGGTACTCTTTAGGGTTCTTTAATGAACTGTAGGGTGTGTTTTTTTTAGATGCACACACAAATACAGTTAAACATGCTGCAACTTGTCTTATTACTTCTGTGGATAATCGTGCACCATCCGTTCTCGGTCTTCACTGAAATTCACTGGCTGGAAGTGGGAGTTACAACTAGCAGGCTAAAGAGAATGTCTCTTGATTGGATAGAAAGTTAGGGGTGATTAACTGATGCACTGTCGGACTTTCTAACTAACGGGACAAACTAGGGGTGCATAGAAAAATACTAAATATGAAGGTCTGGCCTTTTCTACAAGGACAGCATCACAAATGAATATATACAGTGCATTCGGAAATGATTCAGAGCCCTTGACTATTTCCACCTTCTGTTACGTTACAGCCTTATTCTACATTTATTTTTTTGAATTCCTTCAATCTACACACAATACCTCATAATGACAAAGCTAAAACAGTTATTGAATTATTTTCAAATGAATAAAAAATCAAAAACTGATATCACATTTACGTAAGTATTCAGGCCCTTTACGCAGTACTTTGTTGAAGCACCTTTGGGAGCAATTACAACCTTGACTCTTCTTGGGTATGACGCTACAAGCTTGGCACACCTGTATTTGGGGACTTTCTCCCATTTTTCTCAATCTCTGTCAGGTTGGATTGGGATGTCGCTCTACAGCTATCTAGACATGTTTGATTGGGTTCAATTCCAGGCACTGGCTGGGCCAATCAAGGACATTGAGACTTGTCCCGAAGCTACTCCTGCATTGTCTTGGCTGTGTGCTTAGGGTTGTTGTCCTGTTGGAAGGTGAACTGGAGCAGGTTTTCATCGAGAGTTTTGCTCCGTTTATCCTCCCAGTCCCTGTCGCTGAAAAACATCCCAACATCGTGATACTGCCACCATGCTTCACCGTAGGGGTGGTGCCAGGTTTCTTTCAGATGTGACGCTTGGCATTCAGGCCAACTAGTTCAATCTTGGTTAAATCAGTCCAGAGAATCTTGCTTGTCATGTTCTAAGAGTCCTTGAGGTGCCTATTGGCAAACTCCAAGCAGGCTGTCATGTGCCTTTTACTGAGGAGTGGCTTCCGCCTGGCCACTCCACCATAAAGACCTGATTGGTGGAGGGCTGCAGAGATGGTTGTTATTCTGGAAGTTTCTTTCATCTCCATAGAGGAACTCTGGAGCTCTGCCAGAGGGACCAAGGTCCTTCTCCCCCGATTGCTCAGTTTAGCCGGGCGGCCAGCTCTAGGAAGAGTCTTGGTAGTTCCAAACTTCTACCATTTAAGAAATGGTACCTTTCCCCAGATCTGTGCCTCGACACAATCCTTTCTCAGAGCTCTACGGACAATTCCTTCGACCTCATGGCTTTGTTTCTGCTCTGACATGCACTGTCAACTGTGGGACCTTACTTAGACAGGTGTGTGCCCTTCCAAATCATGTCCAATCAATTCAATTTACCGCAGGTGGAATCCAATCAAGTTGTAGAAACATCTCAAGTCTCATAGCAAACGGTCTGAATACTTATGTCAATAATGTATCGTTTTTTAATTTGTAATAAATTAGCAAAAATGTCTAAAAAACTGTTTTTGCTATTGTCGTTATCGGGTATTGTGTGTAGATCGATGAGTAAAATATTAATGTAATCCATTTTAGAATAAGGCTGTAACTTAACAAAATGTGGAAAAGGGAAGGCGTCTGAATACTTTCTGAATGCACTGTAGATACCACAATACAACAGTAGCATCATTTTTACATTTACATTTAAGTCATTTAGCAGACGCTCTTATCCAGAGCGACTTACAAATTGGTGCATTCACCTTATGGCATCCAGTAGAACAGTCACTTTACAATAGTGCATCTAAATCTTAAAGGGGGGTGAGAAGGATTACTTACCCTATCCTAGGTATTCCTTAAAGAGGTGGGGTTTCAGGTGTCTCCGGAAGGTGGTGATTGACTCCGCTGTCCTGGCGTCGTGAGGGAGTTTGTTCCACCATTGGGGGGCCAGAGCAGCGAACAGTTTTGACAGGGCTGAGCGGGAACTGTACTTCCTCAGTGGTAGGGAGGCGAGCAGGCCAGAGGTGGATGAACGCAGTGCCCTTGTTTGGGTGTAGGGCCTGATCAGAGCCTGGAGGTACTGAGGTGCCGTTCCCCTCATAGCTCCGTAGGCAAGCACCATGGTCTTGTAGCGGATGCGAGCTTCAACTGGAAGCCAGTGGAGAGAGCGGAGGAGCGGGGTGACGTGAGAGAACTTGGGAAGGTTGAACACCAGACGGGCTGCGGCGTTCTGGATGAGTTGTAGGGGTTTAATGGCACAGGCAGGGAGCCCAGCCAACAGCGAGTTGCAGTAATCCAGACGGGAGATGACAAGTGCCTGGATTAGGACCTGCGCCGCTTCCTGTGTGAGGCAGGGTCGTACTCTGCGGATGTTGTAGAGCATGAACCTACAGGAACGGGCCACCGCCTTGATGTTAGTTGAGAACGACAGGGTGTTGTCCAGGATCACGCCAAGGTTCTTAGCGCTCTGGGAGGAGGACACAATGGAGTTGTCAACCGTGATGGCGAGATCATGGAACGGGCAGTCCTTCCCCGGGAGGAAAAGCAGCTCCGTCTTGCCGAGGTTCAGCTTGAGGTGGTGATCCGTCATCCACACTGATATGTCTGCCAGACATGCAGAGATGCGATTCGCCACCTGGTCATCAGAAGGGGGAAAGGAGAAGATTAATTGTGTGTCGTCTGCATAGCAATGATAGGAGAGACCATGTGAGGTTATGACAGAGCCAAGTGACTTGGTGTATAGCGAGAATAGGAGAGGGCCTAGAACAGAGCCCTGGGGACACCAGTGGTGAGAGCGCGTGGTGAGGAGACAGATTCTCGCCACGCCACCTGGTAGGAGCGACCTGTCAGGTAGGACGCAATCCAGCGTGGGCCGCGCCGGAGATGCCCAACTCGGAGAGGGTGGAGAGGAGGATCTGATGGTTCACAGTATCGAAGGCAGCCGATAGGTCTAGAAGGATGAGAGCAGAGGAGAGAGAGTTAGCTTTAGCAGTGCGGAGCGCCTCCGTGATACAGAGAAGAGCAGTCTCAGTTGAATGACTAGTCTTGAAACCTGACTGATTAGGATCAAGAAGGTCATTCAGAGAGAGATAGCGGGAGAGCTGGCCAAGGACGGCACGTTCAAGAGTTTTGGAGAGAAAAGAAAGAAGGGATACTGGTCTGTAGTTGTTGACATCGGAGGGATCGAGTGTAGGTTTTTTCAGAAGGGGTGCAACTCTCGCTCTCTTGAAGACGGAAGGGACGTAGCCAGCGGTCAGGGATGAGTTGATGAGCGAGGTGAGGTAAGGGAGAAGGTCTCCGGAAATGGTCTGGAGAAGAGAGGAGGGGATAGGGTCAAGCGGGCAGTCACCTCAAATATGTCATCAATACACATTTGTCAATTAATCCCATAAAGAATGTATTTTATTGTAGCCTATGAAAAATGTTGTGTTACAATGCTATTTGTTACTGTTCTGATCTAGTCATAGGCTATTGTCATGTCTTCCCTTGCAATGTAAGGTCCTATCCTGGACAGCAGATCATCAAACTGGGCTTTATCAAGCCTGAACTGGCCCTGGAACATCACATTGTAGAACCGCAGCTCCTGCACCAGATGGTACTCTCCACACCGGCAGCAGGCCATCAGGATGGGGAACCCACATGGAGCGCCGTCGCCGCAGGTTCCACCATTGATAGATCGTCTCAATATCCAGTAGTGTTCTTCAGTTTGCGATTCATCATGGAAATATAGATATGAAGATGTAATAACTTTTTATAGGCAAATACTCTCCCTCCAAAAATCTAAATATTACCTGGAAGACAGGTCATTTGGTGTCATGGTGTCAATTATTTTGAATTTCAAAAATGTGCCTATTATATGCAAATAAACAATTAAATACATTTTCTGATTTTAAACAGTTTTTATTAATAATTTAAAAAAGCTTCAATGCCTATGAATCTGAGAATAAATTCATGAAACGGAGAAAGGATTAAAATATTTACCCATTTCTTACCCAGAATGTCATAAACTTGCTATGCTGAATTCTTGATGCACCACCGAATGAATGTGCTGGTATATGCCGCCAGCATACCCACATCGGCAAATCAAATCAAATCAAATCAAATCAAATTTTATTTGTCACATACACATGGTTAGCAGATGTTAAATGCGAGTGTAGCGAAATGCTTGTGCTTCTAGTTCCGACAATGCAGTGATAACCAACAAGTAATCTAACTAACAATTCCAAAACTACTGTCTTATACACAGTGTAAGGGGATAAGGAATATGTACATAAGGATATATGAACGAGTGATGGTACAGAGCAGCATACAGTAGATGGTATCGAGTACAGTATATACATATGAGATGAGTGTGTAGACAAAGTAAACAAAGTGGCATAGTTAAAGTGGCTAGTGATACATGTGTTACATAAGGATGCAGTCGATGATGTAGAGTACAGTATATACATATGCATATGAGATGAATAATGTAGGGTAAGTAACATTATATAAGGTAGCATTGTTTAAAGTGGCTAGTGATATATTTACATAATTCCCATCAATTCCCATTATTAAAATGGCTGGAGTTGGGTCAGTGTCAATGACAGTGTGTTGGCAGCAGCCACTCACTGTTAGTGGTGGCTGTTTAACAGTCTGATGGCCTTGAGATAGAAGCTGTTTTTCAGTCTCTCGGTCCCAGCTTTGATGCACCTGTACTGACCTCGCCTTCTGGATGATAGCGGGGTGAACAGGCAGTGGTTCGGGTGGTTGATGTCCTTGATGATCTTTATGGCCTTCCTGTAACAACGGGTGGTGTAGGTGTCCTGGAGGGCAGGTAGTTTGCCCCCGGTGATGCGTTGTGCAGTCCTCACTACCCTCTGGAGAGCCTTACGGTTGAGGGCGGAGCAGTTGCCGTACCAGGCGGTGATACAGCCCGCCAGGATGCTCTCGATTGTGCATCTGTAGAAGTTTGTGAGTGCTTTTGGTGACAAGCCGAATTTCTTCAGCCTCCTGAGGTTGAATAGGCGCTGCTGCGCCTTCTTCACGACGCTGTCAGTGTGAGTGGACCAATTCAGTTTGTCTGTGATGTGTATGCCGAGGAACTTAAAACTAGCTACCCTCTCCACTACTGTTCCATCGATGTGGATAGGGGGTGTTCCCTCTGCTGTTTCCTGAAGTCCACAATCATCTCCTTAGTTTTGTTGACGTTGAGTGTGAGGTTATTTTCCTGACACCACACTCCGAGGGCCCTCACCTCCTCCCTGTAGGCCGTCTCGTCGTTGTTGGTAATCAAGCCTACCACTGTTGTGTCGTCCGCAAACTTGATGATTGAGTTGGAGGCGTGCGTGGCCACGCAGTCGTGGGTGAACAGGGAGTACAGGAGAGGGCTCAGAACGCACCCTTGTGGGGCCCCGTGTTGAGGATCAGCGGGGAGGAGATGTTGTTGCCTACCCTCACCACCTGGGGGCGGCCCGTCAGGAAGTCCAGTACCCAGTTGCACAGGGCGGGGTCGAGACCCAGGGTCTCGAGCTTGATGACGAGCTTGGAGGGTACTATGGTGTTGAATGCCGAGCTGTAGTCGATGAACAGCATTCTCACATAGGTATTCCTCTTGTCCAGGTGGGTTAGGGCAGTGTGCAGTGTGGTTGAGATTGCATCGTCTGTGGACCTATTTGGGCGGTAAGCAAATTGGAGTGGGTCTAGGGTGTCAGGTAGGGTGGAGGTGATATGGTCCTTGACTAGTCTCTCAAAGCACTTCATGATGACGGAAGTGAGTGCTACGGGGCGGTAGTCGTTTAGCTCAGTTACCTTAGCTTTCTTGGGAACAGGAACAATGGTGGCCCTCTTGAAGCATGTGGGAACAGCAGACTGGTATAGGGATTGATTGAATATGTCCGTAAACACACCGGCCAGCTGGTCTGCGCATGCTCTGAGGGCGCGGCTGGGGATGCCGTCTGGGCCTGCATCCTTGCGAGGGTTAACACGTTTAAATGTCTTACTCACCTCGGCTGCAGTGAAGGAGAGACCGCATGTTTCCGTTGCAGGCCGTGTCAGTGGCACTGTATTGTCCTCAAAGCGGGCAAAAAAGTTATTTAGTCTGCCTGGGAGCAAGACATCCTGGTCCGTGACTGGGCTGGATTTCATCTTGTAGTCCGTGATTGACTGTAGACCCTGCCACATGCCTCTTGTGTCTGAGCCGTTGAATTGAGATTCCACTTTGTCTCTGTACTGACGCTTAGCTTGTTTAATAGCCTTGCGGAGGGAATAGCTGCACTGTTTGTATTCAGTCATGTTGCCAGACACCTTGCTCTGATTAAAAGCAGTGGTTCGCGCTTTCAGTTTCACGCGAATGCTGCCATCAATCCACGGTTTCTGGTTAGGGAATGTTTTTATCGTTGCTATGGGAACGACATCTTCGACGCACGTTCTAATGAACTCGCACACCGAATCAGCGTATTCGTCAATATTCCCATCTGACGCAATACGAAACATGTCCCAGTCCACGTGATGGAAGCAGTCTTGGAGTGTAGAGTCAGCTTGGTCTGACCAGCGTTGGACAGACCTCAGCGTGGGAGCCTCTTGTTTTAATTTCTGCCTGTAGGCAGGGATCAGCAAAATGGAGTCGTGGTCAGCTTTTCCGAAAGGGGGCGGGGCAGGGCCTTATATGCGTCGCGGAAGTTAGAGTAACAATGATCCAAGGTTTTACCACCCCTGGTTGCGCAATCGATATGCTGATAAAATTTAGGGAGTCTTGTTTTCAGATTGGCTTTGTTAAAATCCCCAGCTACAATGAATGCAGCCTCCGGATAAATGTTTTCCAGTTTGCAAAGAGTTAAATAAAGTTCGTTCAGAGCCATCGATGTGTCTGCTTGGGGGATATATACGGCTGTGATTATAATCGAAGAGAATTCTCTTGGAAGATAATGCGGTCTACATTTGATTGTGAGGAATTCTAAATCAGGTGAACAGAAGGATTTGAGTTCCTGTATGTTTCCTTCATCACACCATGTCCCGTTAGTCATGAGGCATACGCCCCCGCCACTCTTCTTACCAGAGAGATGTTTGTTTCTGTCCGCGCGATGCGTGGAGAAACCCGTTGGCTGCACCGCCCTGGATAGCGTCAGGTGGCAATTTATCGTGTGCTAGTGTACACGAGCCATGTGTCACGTTCTGACCTGTATTTCCTTTGTTTTGTCTTTATTTAGTATGGTCAGGGCGTGAGTTGGGGTGGACAGTCTATGTTTGTTTTTCCATGTTTGGTTTCTGTTTCGGCCTGGTATGGTTCTCAATCAGAGGCAGGTGTCGTTAGTTGTCTCTGATTGAGAATCATACTTAGGTAGCCTGGGTTTCACTGTTGGTTTGTGGGTGTTTGTTTCCGTGTGTGTTTGTCGCCACACGGTACTGTTTCGGTTTCGTTTCTTCACGTTTCTTTTGTTATTTTTGTATTCAGTGTTCAGTGCTTTCTTTGATTAAAGTTATGGACACTTACCAAGCTGCATCTTGGTCCGATCCTTACTCCTCTTCAGACGAAGAGGAGATCTGCCGTTACACCGTGAAACTCTCGTTCTTCACTTGAGCGTCATCAGGCAAATGACGTTTCCGGGGGTGAACCCCAAAATAAATGTGTAAGGTGATCAAAACAAATGACGTTAGTTGTGCAAGACATTTTATAGATAAACCATCAGTAAACTCATCAAAAAAAGGAACATCCCTTTTCCAGGAAACGGTCTTTCAAAGATCATTTGTAAAATTCCAAATAACTTCAGATTTTTATTGTGAATGGTTTAAACACCGTTTCCCATGCTTGTTCAATGAACCATAAGCAATTAATGAACATGCACCTCTGGAACAGTCGTTAAAACACTAACAGCTTACAGACAGTAGGCAATTAAGGTCACAGTTATGAAAACTTAGGACACGAAAGAGGCCTTTCTACTGACTCTGAAAAACACCAAAAGAAAGATGCCCAGGGTCCCTGCTCATATGCGTGAACTTGCCTTAGGTATGCTGCAAGTTGGCATGAGGACTGCAGATGTGGCCAGGGCAATCATTGCAATGTCCATACTGTGAGACGCCTAACACAGCATTACAGGGAGACAGGACGGACAGCTGATCGTCCTCGCAGTGGCAGACCACGTGTAACACCTGCACAGGATTGGTACATCCGAACATCACACCTGCGGGACAGGTACAGGATGGCATCAACTGCCCAAGTTACACCAGGAACGCACAATCCCTTCATCAGTGCTCAGACTGTCAGCAATTTTTTTATTTGATTAACCTCTCCAGAAGTAAGTCTCTCACTGTTGCCGCCTGCTATCGACCCCCCTCCGCTCCCAGCTGTGCCCTGGACACCACTTGTGAATTGATCGCCCCCCCCATCTAGCTTCAGAGTTCGTTCTGTTAGGTGAACTAAACTGGGATATGCTTAACATCCTGGCAGTCCTACAATCTAAGCTAGATGCCCTCAATCTCACACAAATCATCAAGGAACTCACCAGGTACAACCCTAAATCTGTAAACATGGGCACCCTCATAGACATTATCCTGACCAACTGACCAATTATCCTGGCCAATTATCCTGCCCTCCAAATACACTGCTGTTTTCAATCAGGATCTCAGCAATCACTGCCTCATTGCCTGTATCCGCTATGGGTCCTCGGTCAAACGACCACCCCTCATCACTGTCAAACGCTCCCTAAAACACTTCTACAAGCAGGCCTTTCTAATCGACCTGGCCCGGGTATCCTGGAAGGATATTGACCTCATCCGTCGAGGATGCCTGGTCAATCTTTAAAAGTAATTTCCTCACCATCTTAGATAAGCATGCCCCGTTCAGGAAATGCAGAACTAAGAACAGATATAGCCCTTGGTTCACTCCAGACCTGACTGCCCTTGGCCAGCACAAAAACATCATTTGGCGGACTGCAATAGCATCGAATAGTTCCCACGATATGCAACTGTTCAGGGAAGTCAGGAACCAATACACAAAGTCAGTCAGGAAAGCAAAGGCTAGCTTTTTCAAGCAGAAATGTGCATCCTGTAGCTCTAACTCCAGAATGTTTTGGGGACACTGTAAAGTCCATGGAGAACAAGAGCACCTCCTCCCAGCTGCCCACTGCACTGAGGCAAGGTAACATGGTCACCACTGAATCCATAAATCCATAATAATCGAAAATTTCAATAAGCATTTCTCAACCATGCCATGCCTTCCTCCTGGCAACTCCAACCCCGGCCAACAGCTCCGCCTCCAGAGTGCAGTGTGTCAAATCGGAGGGCATGTTGTCCGGACCTCTGGCAGTCTCTATGGGGGTACCACAGGGTTCAATTCTTGGGCCGACTCTTTTCTCTGTATATATCAATGATGTCGCTCTTGCTGCGGGTGATTCCCTGATCCACCTCTACGCAGACGACACCATTCTGTATAGTTATGGCTCTTCCTTGGACACTGTGCTAACTAACCTCCAAACGAGCTTCAATGCCAGACAACACTCCTTCCGTGGCCTCCAACTGCTCTTAAATGCTAGTAAAACCAAATTATGCTTTTCAACCATTCCCTGCCCGCACCCGCCTAGAATATGTGGACAACTCTAAATATCTAGGTGTTTGGCTAGACTGTAAACTCTCCTTCCAGACGCATATTAATTATCTCCAATCCAAAATCAAATCTCGAATCGGGCTTTCTATTTCGCAACAAAGCCTCCTTCACTCACGCCTCTAAACTTACCATAGTGAAACTGACTATCCTACCTATCCTCATCTTCGGCGATGTCATCTACAAAATAGCTTCCAACACTCTACTCAGCAAACTGGATGCAGTCTATCACAGTGCCATCGCTTTGTTACCAAAGCGCCTTATACCACCCACCACTGCGACCTGTATGCTCTAGTCGGCTGGCCCTCGCTACATATTCCTCGCCGCACCCACTGGTTCCAGGTCATCTATAAGTCTATGCTAGGTAAAGCTCCGCCTTATCTCAGATCACTGGTCAAGATAACAACACCCACCCGTAGCACACGTTCCAGCAGGTATATCTCACTGATCATCCCTAAAGCCAACACCTCATTTGACCGCCTTTCCTTACAGTTCTCTGCTGCCAGTGACTGGAACGAATTGCAAAAATCGCTGAAGTTGGAGACTTTTATTTCCCTCATCAACTTTAAACATCAACTATCTGAGCAGGTAACCGATCACTGCAACTGTACATCGTCCACCTGTAAATAGCCCACCCAATCTACCTACCTCATCCCCATACTGTTTTTATTTAATTTACTTTTCTGCTCTTTGCACTCCAGTATCTCTACTTGCACATCATCATCTGCTCATTAAGTTGCTAAATTATAATTATTCGCTCCTATGGCCTATTTATTGCCTACCTCCTCATGCCTTTTGCACACACTGTATATAGACTTTCTTTTTCTACTGTGTCATTGACTTGTTTATTGTGTTATTGGCTTGTTTATTGTTTATTCCATGTGTAACTCTGTGTTGTTGTCTGTGTCACACTGCTTTGCTTTATCTTGGCCAGGTCGCAGTTGCAAATGAGAACTTGTTCTCAACTAGTCTACTTGGTTAAATAAAGGTGAAAATAAATAAAAATAGGCTGAGAGAGGCTGGACTGAGGGCTTGTATACCTGTTGTAAGGCAGGTCCTCACCAGACATCACCGGCAACAGCGTCGCCTATATGCACAAACCGACTGTCGCTGAACCAGACAGGACTGGCAAAAATTGTTCTTCACTGATGAGTCACGTTTTTGTCTCACCAGGGGTGATGGTCGGATTCGCGTTTATCGTCGAAGGAATGAGCATTACACCTAGGCCTGTACTGGAGGGTCCGTCATGGTCTGAGGCGGTGTGTCACAGCATCATCGGACTGAGCTTGTTGCCATTGCAGGCAATCTCAACGCTGTGCGTTACGTGGAAGACATCCTCCTCCCTCATGTGGTACCCTTCCTGCAGGCTCATCCTGACATGACCCTTCAGCATGACAATGCCACCAGCCATACTGCTCGTTCTGTGCGTGATTTCCTGCAAGACAGGAATGTCAGTGTCGGTCACAGAGGACAGAGGAGAGAGAATGTAGAGGATGGACTTTTTCCCAAATGGGAAAAGGCCAATGTGCAGATACAATTTAAGGGTCAACAAGGGTCAGCAACACTGAGTTAATCAAAGATTTCTAAAGTGAACAGCAAACTTGGTTTTAAAAAACAGATGAAGCAACACCTCACGGTATAACTCCTCTCCCCTATTTGATCTAGATATTGTGTGTATGTGCTGATATGTAGGCAATGTGTGAAGTTTGAAATGTAGTTCTGTCCTTCAGCTGTCCTTGTCTATGAATGTTCTGTCTTATTTCATGTTTTGTGTGGATCCCTGGAAGAGTAGCTGCTGCTATCGCAACAGCTAATGAGGATCCTAATATAATAGACCAAAAAAAGAATCACATACTCCTAACTAAAGATAAGTTTAATTTCTGATGAAACATGAGTGACCCAGTGACATCATAGAAAGGGATAGTTAAGATGGCACCATAGATGATGGATGATGTTTTACATGCCAGTAACCAATTGTGCAATTTTGTTCGTTTTTTTGCGTTGTTTATAACTTTTTTAAAACTTATTTTGTACATAATGTTGCTGCTACCGTCTCTTATGACCGAAAATAACTTCTGGACATCAGATCTGGGATTACTCACCACGAACTGGAAGAAGCTTTTTCCTTTGAAGAGTCCGACGAGAAAGAAATACTTGTCTCCCAGGAACAGGCCCAGATCCCCGTCATTTGCATGAAGAAAAGACAGAGGAAAAAAGGACGCAATGGAAAATAAAATTGATGACCTACGGTTAGGAATAGCAGGGCTTGAAAACTATTACGTCTACAAAGGGAAACCCAGACACAAGCTGCCCTGTGACACGAGCCTACCAGACGAGCTAAATGCCTTTTATGCTCGCGTCGAGGGAAGCAACATTGAAGCATGAGAGCACCAGCTGTTCTGTATGACTGTGTGATAATGCTCTCGGTAGCCGATGTGAGCAAGACAGGTCAACATTCACAAAAAAAGGCACTGAGTTTGAAGGTAGGCCTTGAAATACCTCCACAGGTACACCTCCAATTGACTCAAATTATGTCAATTAGCCTATCGGAATATATATATAATATAATAATAATAATAATAATAATATAAATAATAATAATAATAATATAATATAAATAATAATATAATAATAATATAATAATAATAATAATATAATAATATATATATAATATATATATGCTATATATATATATATATATATATGTGTGTGTGTTTTTTTTACCTCTGTTTTCTCCCCAATTGGTAGTAGTTACAGTCTTGTCTCATCGCTGCAACTCCCGTACGGACTCGGGAGAGGTGAAGGTTGAGAGCCATGCGTCCTCGAAACACAAGCCAACCAAGCCACACTGCTTCTTGACACAATGCTCATCCAACCCGGAAGCCAGCCGCACCAATGTGTCGGAGGAAACCTTTCGTACACCTGACGACCTGGTCAGCGTGCATTGCGCCCGACCCACCACAGGAGGCACTAGAGCGCGATGACATAAGGATACCCCTGCCGTCCAAACTCTCCCTAACCCGGACGATGCTAGGCCAATTGTGCGCCGCCCCATGGGCCTCCCAGTCATGGCCGGCTGCGACAGAGCCTGGACTCAAACCCAGAATCTCTGGTGGCACAGCTAGCTCTGCGATGCAGTGCCTTAGACCACTGCACCACCCGGGAGGCCGTGATACAGTGAATTATAAGTGAAATAATCTGTCTGTAAACAATTGTTGGATAAATTACTTGTGTCATGAACAAAGTAGATGTCTTAACCGACTTGCCAAAACTATAGTTTGTTAAGAAGAAATTTGTGGAGTGGTTAAAAATTAGTTAACCTCTTGCTCCTACCTGACACGCAGGCGTCCCATCTAGACATCTGGAAATGCAAATGCGCTACGCTAAATGCTAATAGTACTAGTTAAAACTCAAACGTTCATTAAAATACACATGCAGGGTATTGAATTAAAGCTACACTCGTTGTGAATCCAGGCAACAAGTCAGATTTTTAAAATGCTTTTCGGCGAAAGCATGAGAAGCTATTATCTGATAGCATGTAACACCCCAAAAGACCCGCAGGGGACGTAAACAAAATAATTAGCATAGTCGTCGCTACACAAACCGCACAAATAAAATATAAAACATTCATTACCTTTGACCATCTTCTTTGTTGGCACTCCTAGATGTCCCATAATCACTATTGGGTCTTTTTTTTCGATTAAATCGGTCCATATATAGCCTAGATATCGATCTATGAAGACTGTGTGATAAACGAAAAAAAATAGCGTTTCCTATTAGGCCTAACGTTAGAGCACTTCCTATTAGGCCTAATGTTAGAGCACTTCCTATTAGGCCTAATGTTAGAGCACTTCCTATTATGCCTAATGTTAGAGCACTTCCTAGTTATGTTTCTCAACTATACCATAACTCAAGAACAGGTGCGGAGAGAGATTAGAGAAACAGAGACAGGATCATTCTCCATGTTATTCCAGAAAGGTTAGATCAGTCCATAGTAGTTGATAATGTCTTCATCACACAGCAACCTCATACATTCAGAACATAGGTACAGCATACGACCAACAGAACACCTACTGCATCACCCCAACCCCAGATCCAAAGTCTCAACCATTTACCAATCGGAAATTCCATGTAGATGTAATGTCGATTTCAACAACAACATACTGAATGATCTTGAACACAACTGGCGGGAGAGTGCTCTAATGGTCTGTCACTTCTAATAGAAATGGTATTGTACTTTGCACACTCCAGAGTGTCATGTAGACCATGAAGGCTTGGTGCAGTTGAAACCCAGAGTGGCATGGAGGATGACAACTATAAATCAATTAAGCTTGAAGTGAAAACCGCACAGAAGGAAAAGCCAAGAAAGTCTGGAGTGGGATCCCCAAGAGGCTTTTGGACCAGGGTGTGACAGTGGTTCTTTATGAGAACAATGACAGTGAAAGCAAGCTAGTCAGTGACTCGGCTGGCAGAGAATCTGGGAGCTGGAACACCTCACTACCCCTCAACACTGGTCTCCAGGTCAGGCTCCACAACTTCTTTACAAGGTTCTTTAGACGTCCTACTGTTGTCGACAAGAGACGAGAGATTCCTGTTGATCTACAGTAAGCACCTACAGGTCTAACTCCAGCAATTATTCTTGGACTGAAAGGCCTGCGGTCTCCAGTGTGTGAAAATGTTTTTCACTGACCGGAACATAAAGTTGGATAACTCCTGGGTTGGGTTCTACTCTTCCCATAACAAATCCATGCTTAACTATAATGCCTGGCAATGAGCAGTGTCTTTTTCTAAGGAAATACGATCAGATTTGGATGTCTGTGTGTATTACTCCAGTATGGTCATGTCTCCTGGGGTCCAGGCCAGATTCATGCTGCAGAGAAGATCCAGTGAAGTAGCCTGTACTCTGCCCTGGGAGAGAGTTGAGCTCAGCGCGACCAGACCATGTCACAGAGGGATTTAGAGATGAGCTGTAGTCACTGTAGGAATTAACAGAGAAATTTGAAATCTCCCCGTCATGTGGAAATCATCAACAATTTACACAATCATTATATTTTTTCTATTAGCATTGTTTTGTACTTTGCATTAGCTGTTTTCTCAGATGTCCTTCTGCCTTCCAGTGTTATGAATGGTTTAGTACAAATTGGTATCCCGTTTCTTCCTTTTTACGCCAAGTTGATATTCTGTTGATATCTGATTATGTAATTGCCTCTGTCAATGTTTGTAAAATTTCTGCACCCTGCTTGTACTTTTCATTGAATGATTCGAATGGCTAACCTGTGCGAAGTGGAAAAACAGAGAGCCTGCTCTCAAATAGCTTTCTGCTTAGTTCAAGGGAAAATACAATAAGAATCTGTGAACAGTCTGAGTTTGTCTCATCTCAGGACTCTTGATGGCTTCACTATGCTCCTGTAAACTGAGAGTAAAAAGCTTACTGGGATGATTCTGAAGCTGGTCAATGCAGATTTTCAGTCATTGAAGTTGTTCAATTTTGAGCTTGACATGTTTTCCTGTAAATGTGATGTGTTTACGTACTGTAACAGGCCAGATCTTAAAGGAAAGCACCCAAAGACACACAAACAAACTCTCTCACACACACACACACACACACACACACACACACACACACACACACACACACACACACACACACACACACACACACACACACACACACACACACACACACACACACACACACACAATCTTCAACGGTAGGCTGTTAATTAGGACCTGATTCATTTGTCATATGGTTCCAGCAGGCACTCCCTCCTCTCTAAACCTTTAATTTAACACTTAATTGCCAATCAAGACTAATTAAGAGGGAAGCTTGACAGGAGGACGGAAGTACTGTTGCACACTGTAGGTTTAGGATAACGATGAAGAGTGTATCTGAGTGTGTATGCTGAACAAATTAAACATTTATGTATTTGTATTTATGTGTGTATGTGTGTGTCAAGTTAAATCAAATTTTATTGGTCATATACATAGTGTTAGCAGATGTTATTGCGAGTGTAGAGAAGCTTGTGCTTCTAGTTCTGAAAGAGTAGCAATATCAAACAATTCCACAACAACTACCTAATATACACAAATCTAAATAAAGGAATGGAATAAGAAGATATGAATATAATTATATGGATGAGCAATGACAGAGTAGCATAGGCAAGATGCAATAGATAGTTTAGAATACAGTATGTACATATGAGATGTGTAATGCAAGATATGTAAACAGTATTAAAGTGGCTGTTTAACAGTCTGATGGCCTTGATATAGAAGCTGTTTTTCGGTCTCTTGGCCCCAGCTTTGATGCCCCTGTACTGACCTCACCTTCTGGATGGTAGTGGGGTGAACAGGCAGTGGCTCGGGTGGTTGTTGTCCTCGATGATCTTTTTGGCCAAACTGTGACGGTGCTGTAGGTGTCCTGGAGGGCAGGTACTTGATGCGTTGTGCAGACCGCACCACCGTCTGGAGAGCCCTGCAGTTGTGGGCAGTGCAGTTGCAGTACCAGGCGGTCATACAGCCCAACACAATGCTCTAAATTGTGCATCTATAAACGTTTGTGAGGGTTTTAGGTGACAAGCCATATGTCTTCGCTGTTGTGCCTTCTTCACCACACTGTCTGTGTGGATGGACCATTTCAGTTTGTCCGTGATGTGTACGCCGATGAACTTAAAACTTTCCAACTTCTCCACTACTGTCCCGTCGACATGGATAGGGGGGTTCTTGTTAAAAGATTTTATGAAGGTTTAAGATAATTGATTATATAATTCTACCCGGAAACTTAACCATTAGGGATTAGAGGTTATGTAGCATGAACAATGAGTAATTAAAAATAAGAAACACAGCTCCAACTAGGTTGGAGGGGGGAAGAAAGGAATGCATGTGTGTGCCTAACGAAAACAAAGAGGATCCTTAACCTATGTTTGAACCGACCCAGCTATAACTCTGGAGAGATAAGATAGGACAGGGAGAGCCCCTCCAGGTTTCCCGTATCTGGGGAGGACTGGAACTGTCAGCTGAGTGGTAATAAACTCTGGGGAGACTTCAGGAGAAGAAGAGAGAATCCAAATCTTAGTGTGTATGTATGTGTGTAGGTTAGAATGTTATAAAAGGAACGTCTTTGTGAATGTACAGGGGAGCTCTCGCAAATAAACTTGGATCTGATCAATTGTGAGCTGGGGATTCTGTCTGTTTCATTTAAGACCAGAACTTTACAACCTCTGGGTAGCAGACAGATAAAGATCATTTAAATTTATGAACATTGATTACAAAATGACTTACCAATTTGGTCCTTCGAGCGGATTTCCAAAATCTGTCCCTGTCGTCCGAAGATAACACGCCGAAAACCATGCACAGGTGGGTCATTGACCAGTAAATTAAAGACCTGTCCCCTGAAATTGGGGTTCATTAACAGGCCGGTATATATCTAAGGTCGACAGAGACGGTGACGGAATCTCACAAACATTGCTTCTCCCAGCATACAAACAAGGTCAGTAAAACTTTATTTGCGGATTTGGGGAATTGACGTTTGGGCTACATTTGGAGAATGACCCTTGTGTGGTTTAGACGTTGATTTTTATAATCGATAGGGCATTCTGATCTGGTGACCTGTCTTTAGAATTTTGTGGAACGAACCCTGATATAGTTAGTATTCTATGCATTTGGAAGACAGGAATTGGATTTAGAAGCCACCTAGGAATGGAAAGTCCTCAGTGACTAGTCCGAAATAACAGGAGGTGTCTGCACTACCAATGTAAACAAACTAATATTGAGATCTAAGCGGGAACCTGATCAAGAGTATATTAGTGGGTCGGTAAAGAGACGAGATATAGGGGGCCATTACAAATTAATGTAAACTATTTGTGAACTTAGGGAAACTAACGGAAAGGAGGTAAATACGTAGATTGTGAGAATATACCATAGGACAAAACTATAGTAAAAAAGCACACACATAGATCATACACCTAGATAGGGAGAATAAACATAGTAACTACGAAGTTAACTAGCAATGGCCATTAAATCCTCAAAGGAGGTCCCGGAATTAACGGGATATGAGAAATATATGCAGGGAAAAGATAAGAACAACGCCTATTTTAGCCCAAAATGGAGAAAGAAGTACAAATTTGAGAGAAGTCTAGATGTAGAAAAATTTGAACTAATGATAAAGTAGATACATAAGAGATATGGAGATGAGACAGAAAAAGGTCAGATAGGTAGAAGGAAAGGATTGGGCGGCTGTAAAAGGAGACGGGACCCCAGGACGGGGGCAGCGGCTGTAAAAGGAGACGGGACCCCAGGACAGGGGCAGCGGCTGTAAAAGGAGACGGGACCCCAGGACAGGGGCAGTGGCTGTAAAAGGAGACGGGACCCCAGGACAGGGGCAGCGGATGTAAAAGGAGACGGGACCCCAGGACAGGGGCAGCGGCTGTAAAAGGAGACGGGACCCCAGGACGGGGGGCAGCGGCTGTAAAAGGAGACGGGACCCCAGGACGGGGGCAGCGGCTGTAAAAGGAGACGGGACCCCAGGACGGGGGGCAGTGGCTGTAAAAGGAGACGGGACCCCAGGACGGGGGGCAGTGGCTGTAAAAGGAGACGGGACCCCAGGACAGGGGCAGCGGCTGTAAAAGGAGACGGGACCCCAGGACGGGGGGCAGCGGCTGTAAAAGGAGACGGGACCCCAGGACGGGGGGCAGCGGCTGTAAAAGGAGACGGGACCCCAGGACGGGGGGCAGCGGCTGTAATAGGAGACGGGACCCCAGGACGGGGGGCAGCGGCTGTAAAAGGAGACGGGTCCCCAGGACAGGGGGCAGCGGCTGTAAAAGGAGACGGGACCCCAGGACGGGGGGCAGTGGCTGTAAAAGGAGACGGGACCCCAGGACGGGGGGCAGAGGCTGTAAAAGGAGACGGGACCCCAGGACGGGGGGCAGCGGCTGTAAAAGGAGACGGGACCCCAGGACGGGGGGCAGCGGCTGTAAAAGGAGACGGGACCCCAGGACGGGGGGCAGTGGCTGTAAAAGGAGACGGGACCCCAGGACGGGGGCAGTGGCTGTAAAAGGAGACGGGACCCCAGGACGGGGGGCAGCGGCTGTAAAAGGAGACGGGACCCCAGGACAGGGGCAGCGGCTGTAAAAGGAGACGGGACCCCAGGACGGGGGGGCAGCGGCTGTAAAAGGAGACGGGACGCAGCGGTTGTTTTACAGTGGGATGTAAATACAGAGACAATGAGAGAGAGAGTAAGGAGAATCCTCACTGGGGAAAAGCTTAGACCTTTAAAGTAGGGCTATTTTCTGGGAATTATCTCGGTGCCGGAGTTTGCGACTACAGACAATTATAATAGTAGGGTTGTTTGCGGGGAGGCTCCATCATTCCAATAGTGATGGTGGTCGAGGGGTTGAACTCTTGCCTACGACTCAGGTTTGTATCTCAGCCTAGGCACCAAGACTCAATTTCATTCTGAAAGTATTTATGTTTTGCCGCGAGAGATACGGTTGTTAGGGTGTTGTTAAGATAGAAACTGAATGTTTTAATAGCTTGTTTGGGTCAAATTGAAAGAAGGGATAAATTGAACTTTTTCATAGATTGTTTAGGTTAATTTGACTAATTCATTCAAAATAATAGCGAAGCAAATTTCAATGCAAGACGGTGTCTGTTGCCTAAATGATCTGCTGGAGTGATGTATTGAGAATTGAGTCGTAATTTAAATGACTGTATCATAGAGACAGTTACCTAAATCTAATGAATTCTAAATAATAATGGAGAGATAATTACGATAGTTGTGCCCATCGAATGATTTTTATTGTTATGGATTGACTGACATAAGTTATACATTTAGCGAAGTACATGGTACTTTTACATTTTGTGGTAGAGAAAGTTTGAAAGTTTGGTTTTACTCTTACGATAGAATTAAAGCAGATGTAACGTCGTTCTTCGTTTGTAGAAAGAGAGTCGGACCGAAATGCAGCGTGTTTGTTACTCATGATCTTTAATGAATGAAAACGGAACGATACATGAAATAACTCAAAACAAAAACAACAAACGGAACGTGAAAACGAATACAGCCTATCTGGTGAACACTACACAGAGACAGGAACAATCACCCACAAAATACAAAGTGAAACTCAGGCTACCTAAATACGGTTCCCAATCCGAGACAACGAGAATCATCTGACTCTGATTGAGAATCGCCTCAGGCAGCCAAGCCTAACTAGACACACCCCTAATCATTCACAATCCCAATAATACAAAAACCCCAATACGAAATACAACAACAAAACCCCATGTCACACCCTGGCCTGACCAAATATGTACCGAAAACACAAAATACAATAACCAAGGCGTGACAGCAGAACTCAGTTGGAGTAGGGGGTATATATATTTTCCTAGAGGCATGAACAAGAGGGTTGGTTGCAGTGTTGTCAACTAATTTTCAGGCTAAGCTGCTGGAGGCAGGTTGATTTGTTGCTAAATGACGTTGTGATATGATCGCTTGATAACGTAAAACTGCGTCATTGGGTAGAATATACAATAGCGTTACTCAAATTGATTTGAAAGTTGTTCAGATATAGACTCCCGCTCTTTTCTGTACTTCTGGCAGTACAATTTAGGAGCGATGTTGGAGAGATGGAGAGATGTTGATTGATGTTGTAAGTTCTGTTCAAGATCAAACATTTGTGACCAACTATATTCATTGGGTTTGGCCTGCTGCTGACATCACTCAGAAGGCCCTTTTGCAGCCAGGCAATGAGTTTGTGACTGAGGGTGTGACAGAGAAAATTGTTTGTGTCATTTAGAGGGGAAATGCGTGCATTATAGCTTTGAGTCACTTTTCAAAAGTTGCTAAAAGTTCCAAATACATTTTTAAAAGTAGCTAAATTTGTCAGGCTAGTCTGAAAAGATGCTAAAACTAGCAACAAAATTGCTAGGTGGACATTTGTTGGTGGTGCTCACTGGGCTATATTTGGCTGTAAGAGAGGGAAGTCTGGGGAAGTCTGAATAGTTGAATCGTAAAAGTTTTGTGATAGTTCCCGGGTTATTGATTTTTGGTTTGATTGTTTAGGTAACACCAGTGAATTTGAACAGGAAGTTAATATATTCTAAACATTATAATCTGTTTCCACTACGTGGAACCATGTCAGGTCGGTAAAGGGGATTGCAGGTTGAGTTAATTTTTATTTTACAGGAACGGTGCATATTAATCACAGTTGTGTGTGTAAAACTAATGACTGGAAGAAGTACAATGGAATGATCATTAGGTCTTGTTTGTAGTCAATGTTTGGGTTACTGAATCGGGGTAGTTTGACAAAGTGTTTTTTCTGAGAAAGGGAGTGCTTCATTGTCTTTCTTTGGAAATGTAATGTTATGTTTGTTTTTAGCCTTTGGGTTTGAGGAGATTTCTTGTTTCCTAGAGACACATATCTTAAAGGGGTACACTCCCATATGGAATGTTAGAAGTTTTGTTTTCTGAGTTTTAATTAAACACATGAATTCTTTAGATAAAGGGTTCTTCAATGTGTCTAATATAGTAGGGAATACGACGGTAAAAGAGTGGTATGACTCATGACCTCTATCATGGCTTTCCCTTGTGGTCTGATCAGCCTCCTGGGAGGGCCATTGGATAAGGAATTTAAGGTAATTTGTGATACTGATTTTAAGGTAAATTGAGTAATTGAAAATTATGAACGAGGTTATAGTTCTTTGACATAGTTGTAATTTGAACCAATGAGAAGAAAGAAATGGCATAGGACTAAGGGCAGCTCTCTTGAGTCTCTCTTCCGATGGCCATAAGGGTACAATAATTTCTCTTTGTGGAGGTTTCTAGAGTAGTAACTGTGATCTGATCATGTTATTTGAAACTTTGTTTTATCTTATGACTTATCTTAGTAGTATTATTGTATATAGTATATATATGACTCTCAGGGAGAATAGTGGGTTAAAAGAATCCCCGGCAGTGGAGGGACTCAAGGCCCCATATAGTCAACAATTAAAAATGGCTTTCCTCAGTGGAATGCGTCCCGAGATAAGCCGTCCCATTAAACAGAACTTAGTAGGGTGGGGGAGCAGCCGAGCTAGGAGAGGTGGAGAGATAAGCCGTACCATTAAACATAACTTAGTAGGGTGGGGGCGAGCAGCCGAGCTAGGAGAGGTGGAGAGATAAGCCGTACCATTAAACAGAACTTAGTAGGGTGGGGGCGAGTTGGAGAGGTAGAGAAATAAGCCATACCATTAAACAGAACTTAGTAGGGTGGGGGCGAGCCCGAGCTAGGAGAGGTGGAGAGATAAGCCGTACCATTAAACAGAACTTAGTAGGGTGGGGGCGAGCTAGGAGAGGTGGAGAGATAAGCCATACCATTAAACAGAACTTAGTAGGGTGGGGGCGAACGAGGAGAGGTGGAGAGATAAGCCGTACCATTAAACAGAACTTAGTAGGGTGGGGGCGAGCAGCCGAGCTAGGAGAGGTGGAGAGATAAGCCTTACCATTAAACAGAACTTAGTAGGGTGGGGGCGAGCTAGGAGAGGTGGAGAGATAAGCCGTACCATTAAACAGAACTCAGTAGAGTGGGGCCGAGCTAGGAGAGGTGGAGAGATAAGCCGTACCATTAAACAGAACTTAGTAAATCAAATCAAATCAAATTTTATTTGTCACATACACATGGTTAGCAGATGTTAATGCGAGTGTAGCGAAATGCTTGTGCTTCTAGTTCCGACAATGCAGTGATAACCAACAAGTAATCTAACTAACAATTCCAAAACTACTGTCTTATACACAGTGTAAGGGGATAAAGAATATGTACATACGGATATATGAATGAGTAATGGTACAGAGCAGCATACAGTAGATGGTATTGAGTACAGTATATACATATGAGATGAGTATGTAGACAAAGTAAACAAAGTGGCATAGTTAAAGTGGCTAGTGATACATGTATTACATAAGGATGCAGTCGATGATGTAGAGTACAGTATATACGTATGCATATGAGATGAATAATGTAGGGTAAGTAACATTATATAAGGTAGCATTGTTTAAAGTGGCTAGTGATATATTTACATCATTTCCCATCAATTCCCATTATTAAAGTGGCTGGAGTTGGGTCAGTGTCAATGACAGTGTGTTGGCAGCAGCCACTCAATGTTAGTGGTGGCTGTTTAACAGTCTGATGGCCTTGAGATAGAAGCTGTTTTTCAGTCTCTCGGTCCCAGCTTTGATGCACCTGTACTGACCTCGCCTTCTGGATGATAGCGGGGTGAACAGGCAGTGGTTCGGGTGGTTGATGTCCTTGATGATCTTTATGGCCTTCCTGTAACATCGGGTGGTGTAGGTGTCCTGGAGGGCATGGTCCTTCTGTGGCTCAGTTGGTAGAGCATGGCGCTTGTAACGCCAGGGTAGTGGGTTCGATTCCGGGACCACCCATACGTAGAATGTATGCACACATGACTGTAAGTCGCTTTGGATAAAAGCGTCTGCTAAATGGCATATTATTATTATTATTATAGGTAGTTTGCCCCCGGTGATGCGTTGTGCAGACC
The DNA here is from genome assembly GCF_023373465.1 of Oncorhynchus keta. NCBI lineage: Eukaryota > Metazoa > Chordata > Actinopteri > Salmoniformes > Salmonidae > Oncorhynchus > Oncorhynchus keta. Next base: position 13,757,186 of record NC_068443.1, on the reverse strand, counting down.
TCACTACCCTCTGGAGAGCCTTACGGTTGAGGGGGGAGCAGTTGCCGTACCAGGCGGTGATACAGCCCGCCAGGATGCTCTCGATTGTGCATCTGTAGAAGTTCGTGAGTGCTTTTGGTGACAAGCCAAATTTCTTCAGCCTCCTGAGGTTTAAGAGGCGCTGCTGCGCCTTCTTCACGACGCTGTCAGTGTGAGTGGACCAATTCAGTTTGTCTGTGATGTGTATGCCGAGGAACTTAAAACTTGCTACCCTCTCCACTACTGTTCCATCTATGTGGATAGGGGGTGTTCCCTCTGCTGTTTCCTGAAGTCCACAATCATCTCCTTAGTTTTGTTGACGTTGAGTGTGAGGTTATTTTCCTGACACCACACTCCGAGGGCCCTCACCTCCTCCCTGTAGGCCGTCTCGTCGTTGTTGGTAATCAAGCCTACCACTGTTGTGTCGTCCGCAAACTTGATGATTGAGTTGGAGGCGTGCGTGGCCACGCAGTCGTGGGTGAACAGGGAGTACAGGAGAGGGCTCAGAACGCACCCTTGTGGGGCCCCCGTGTTGAGGATCAGCGGGGAGGAGATGTTGTTGCCTACCCTCACCACCTGGGGGCGGCCCGTCAGGAAGTCCAGTACCCAGTTACACAGGGCAGGGTCGAGACCCAGGGTCTCGAGCTTGATGACGAGCTTGGAGGGTACTATGGTGTTGAATGCCGAGCTGTAGTCGATGAACAGCATTCTCACATAGGTATTCCTCTTGTCCAGGTGGGTTAGGGCAGTGTGCAGTGTGGTTGAGATTGCATCGTCTGTGGACCTATTTGGGCGGTAAGCAAATTGGAGTGGGTCTAGGGTGTCAGGTAGGGTGGAGGTGATATGGTCCTTGACTAGTCTCTCAAAGCACTTCATGATGACGGAAGTGAGTGCTACGGGGTAGTCGTTTAGCTCAGTTACCTTAGCTTTCTTGGGAACAGGAACAATGGTGGCCCTCTTGAAGCATGTGGGAACAGCAGACTGGTATAGGGATTGATTGAATATGTCCGTAAACACACCGGCCAGCTGGTCTGCGCATGCTCTGAGGACGCGGCTGGGGATGCCGTCTGGGCCTGCAGCCTTGCGAGGGTTAACACCTTTAAATGTCTTACTCACCTCGGCTGCAGTGAAGGAGAGACCGCATGTTTTCGTTGCAGGCCGTGTCAGTGGCACTGTATTGTCCTCAAAGCGGGCAAAAAAGTTATTTAGTCTGCCTGGGAGCAAGACATCCTGGTCCGTGACTGGGCTGGGTTTCTTCTTGTAGTCCGTGATTGACTGTAGACCCTGCCACATGCCTCTTGTGTCTGAGCCATTGAATTGAGATTCCACTTTGTCTCTGTACTGACGCTTAGCTTGTTTAATAGCCTTGCGGAGTGAATAGCTGCACTGTTTGTATTCGGTCATGTTGCCAGACACCTTGCCCTGTAGGGTGGGGGAGCAGCCGAGCTAGGAGAGGTGGAGAGATAAGCATTACCATTAAACAGAACTTAGTAGGGTGGGGGCGAGCAGCCGAGCTAGGAGAGGTGGAGAGATAAGCAGTTCACTATGAGCAGCAAGACTCAGAGGAGAAAGTGGAATTGAGGCAGGAAAAGTTACGGGGAGGGAGGGAATAGACTCTAGTGAGGAGGAGGAGGAGGTTCAGGATTCTGTTGTAAACACTAACCATGAAGGTTTCGAATTGGCTACTATTGATTTGGTATTACAACATTAACAGAAATCCTATTCATCATCGATAATAAATGGGGGAGGATATGGTCCTTTGAGGTTTGGACAGGACATATTTTAAGCCAATAGGGCAGGAAAATAGATTGAGATAGAAAAATTGGGATTTTATAAGCATTAAAATTTAATTTTGAAAATAAATATGAAGCAGTTCTTAGGGATGGTAAATTACTGTAGATAATGTATCCAAAACTATGCAACATATATTCAATTATTAATGACACTGATTTAAGATTATCCCATGTTATTGTTAGATAAAATACAGTGGACTCCCGAAGGAGAGCTTTCATTAGTGCAGAAAGAATATGATATGGTTAGCATTCATTTTGGCTTTATTTGATCATTAGATTTTTATTTAAATAGCATAAAGTTGAAACAGTGAGACACTTAGCCAATAGTTGGTAACAACCCATATTTGATAGTGACTGCTATGAGAACGAGCAAAAGACAGATAGGAGGAAGGGCAGACGGAGAAGCCCTCCCCGCACTGCTGAGACATTGATGGTTTGAGAGCAGAGAGGAGAAGTTGAAAAAAGGGGGGGGCCAGGAAATGAGCAAGATAGAATGTGTGTGTGTGTTCCAGCTGTGACGTGACGTGACCTTCGAGGGTCTTGCTTTCCGTCTGTGTGAGCTGATGAACTGATTAATGTGGACATGTCGGGTGAGAGCCCTGCTGCTGAACTTCATTAGAATTTGTGTGTGTTTTAACACACACACACGTGCGCACACGCACACACACACAGTATCAATGAGTCATACACACTAGATAGGTACAGTTACTAAATATCCTCAATGTGGAATTTTGCAACAAGTCATAATTCTGAGAATCCATTCCTTTTTACACTGGCCTCAAGAAAGTTTCATCTTCACCGTTGAGGGGAAATGTAAATATTAGTGATCTGACTGAGCTGTCATGCTGTTTGTAAATACTGGCGTGTGTGTGTATGTGTGTGTGTGTGTTAGTAAGGTAATTGTCAGATGTGTCATAGAGATAGTGATGTGTGTGTGTGTGTGTGTGTGTGTGTGTGTGTGTGTGTGTGTGTGTGTGTGTGTGTGTGTGTGTGTGTGTGTGTGTGTGTATGTTAATAAGGTAATCATGTGTCATAGAGACATCATTAAGGGTTGTCTCTCCTCTCTCTCGTTCCTCACTCACTGGACTTTGGTAGATGGAAAGATAAACACTTCCTGTATGAAGATGTTACTGCAGAGACACAAACATATTGTCCAGATAAAGGGATAGAAAGGAGAAGCCACACAGTTGTAAGTATTTATGTGGGATACATAAGGGATACATCTGTTGATGTGCTCTTCAGCAAGGCACTTAACCACTCTGTATATGAGTGTATGCTAAACGACTAAAATGTACATAAAATCGAAAGAAGTGTAAAATATTTAAAGCATCAAAGTAATGGCAGTGGGTGAAGTAAGTAAGTTTTTATCTGTCACTAGGAAAGCACTTCTGGCATGATTGAAAATGATGGAGGGGGGCTGACAATGACACTCAGTGAAGAGAAAAATAGTTACACATATCTGAACCTGGCACAGCAGCTGAACAAAAACTATAAAGTAATACACTCTAACATTGTTTAATTGCTAGCCCAGACTGGACTCTGAAATGGATACAGCACGTCCCTTTATTTTAGTCACCCAGATTGGCCTAGACGTAACATAGTAACCATAAATCTTGAGACTCTCAAATTAGTATACATTACGTTTGGTATGGTTACAAAATATTTTTACTATTAACATTTCATTTGTTTGTACCCCCTTTTCAGTTATGAACTTGTCTCATTGTTGCAACTCCCCAATGGGCTCGGGAGATGCGAAGGTTAAGTCATGCGTCCTCTGAAACATTGTCCATTTGGAAGACCCATTTGCAACCAAGTTTGACATTTCTGGCTGATGTCTTGAGATGTTGCTTCAGTATATCCACATAATTTTCCTCCCTCATGATGCCATCTATTTTGTGAAGTGCACCAGTCCCTCCTGCAGCAAAGCACCCCCACAACATGATGCTGCCCCACCCCCGTGCTTCACGGTTGGGATGGTGTTCTTCAGCTTGCAAGCCTCCCCCTTTTTCTTCCAAACATAATGATGGTCATTATGGCCAAACGGTTCTATTTTTGTTTCCTCAGACCAGAGGACATTTCTCCAAAAGGTATGATCTTTGCCCCCATGTGCAGTTACAAACCGTAGTCTGGCTTTTTTGTGGCAGTTTTGAAGCAGGTTTCTTCCTTGCTGAGTGGCCTTTCAGGTTATGTCGATATAGGACTCGTTTTACTGTGGATATAGATACTTTTGTACCTGTTTCCTCCAGCATCTTCAAGGTCCTTTGCTGTTGTTCTGGGATTGATTTGCAATTTTTGCACCAAAGTACGTTCATCTCTAGGAGACAGAACGCGTCTCCTTCCTGAGCGGTATGACGGCTGCGTGGTCCCATGGTGTTTATACCAGGGTACTATTGTTTGTTCAGATGAACGTGGTACCTTCAGGCATTTGGAAATTGCTCCTAAGGATGAACCAGACTTGTGGAGGTCTACAATTTTTTTATGAGGTCTTGGCTGATTTCTTGTGATTTTTCCATGATGTAAGCAAAGAGGCACTGCGTTTGAAGGTAGGTCTTGAAATACATCCAAAGGTATACCTCCAATTGACTCAAATGATGTCAATTAGCCTATCAGAAGCTTCTAAGCCATGACATCATTTTCTGGAATTTTCCAAGCTGTTTAAAGGTACAGTTGACTTTGTGTATGTACATTTTTGACCCAGTGGAATTGTGATACAGTGAATTATAAGTGAAATAATCTGTCTGTAAACAATTGTTGGAAAAATGACTTGTGTCATGCACAAAGTAGATGTCCTTGCCAAAACTATAGTTTGTTAACAAGAAATTTGTTGTGGTTGAAGAATAAGTTTTAATGACTCCAACCTAAGTGTATGTAAACTTCCGACTTCAACTGTATATGGGGGATACAACCACCCGAGCTCTTCAGATTTGCTGCAAAGAGACAAAATCATTACATCATTTGCTTTGTTACCGTCCATATGTATATAACATTCTATTGCTTTCAAGAATTTTGTAAAATAATGTAAATTGACAAAGATTTCAAGCCGTCAGTTCATGTGCCTAGGAATCGGTACATCAAACATCTATTCCCAACTGTTTTTGCAATCTTTATGGTACAGCTTTCAATATTTTGGCCCTTAAATGAAACTCGTATACTTTTTTATTTAGCACAATTTTCTTTTACCTTGTAAGAATCCTCCCCTTTTTCAATTTTCGCCTAAAATGACATACCCAAACTAACTGCCTGTAGCTCAGGCCCTGAAGCAAGGATATATATATATATATTCTTGGTACCAGTTGAAAGGAAACACTTTGAAGTTTGTAGGAGAATATAACACAATAGATCTGGTAAAAGATAACATAAAGAAAAAACAAACCATTCATTTCTATTTTTTTGTGCCATTATTTTTGAAATGCAAGAGAAGACCATCATGTATTATTTCAGCCCAGCTGCAATTTAGATTTTGGCCATTAGATGGCATCAGTGTATGTGCAGAGTTTTAGACTGATCCAATCCATTGCATTTCTCTTAAAAATGTTGTATCAAGAGTGCCCAAATGTGCCTAATTTGTTTATTAATAACTTTTCATGTTCAAAACTGTGCACTCTCCTCAAACAATAGCATGGTATTATTTCACAGTAATATCTACTGTAAATTGGACAGTGCAGTTAGATTAACAAGAATTTAAGCTTTCTGACAATATCAGATATGTCTATGTCCAGAGAAATGTTCTTGTTACTTACAACCTCATGCTAACCACATTAGCCTATGTTAGCTCATCGTCCCATGGACAGGACACCGATCCCGAAGAAGAACAATTTTGGTCTTTAATTAATGCAGGGCCGACAGACAAGTTCCTTACTTTTGCCCTTTTCACTTGCCTCTTCCATTCTTGCGGTAATGCTGCAATTAGTTGGTAGTAATTAAATAATAATAATAATAATTTTATTTTTTATCAATTAGTATATTTGAGTTAAACCACAAAATTTGTTGTTAAATTTGTTCAGTTGTTTCTGGTGGAATAAACTGAAATTTCAAACAACTTTCTGTGGCTTGTTTTAAAAATAGCGATATTTTGGAGATGATTACATTTTCAAATAACCAAAAGCAAGAGGTTGTAATCTGAATGAGGGGAGAAACGCCATTCTTGAACATGGGGTGAGACATTCTTACTAATATGCTAGAGAAGCAGTTTGGATTTAAGTATAACTTTTGTATGACTGACGCCTGTAGTGAGAGGGCTATAAACTTTTAAATGTTTTTTTTATTAAAAAATATATATTTCACCTTTATTTAACCAGGTAAGCTAGTTGAGAACAAGTTCTCATTTACAACTGCGACCTGACCAAGATAAAGCAAAGCAGTGCGACACAAGCAACAACAGAGTTACACATGGAATAAACAACTGTACAATCAATACCACAAAAAAAGAAAAGTCTATATACAGTGTGTGCAAATGGATGAGGAGGTAAGACAATAAATAGGCCAAAGTAGCAAAGTAATTACAATTGATCAGATTAACACTGGAGTGATAGATGATGATGAGCAGATGATGGTGTGTAAGTAGTGATACTGGTGTGCGAAAGAGCAGCAAGGTAAATAAAAACAATATGGGGATGAGGTACGTAGATTGGGTGGGCTTTTTACAGATGGACTATGTACAGCTGCAGCGATCGGTTAGCTGCTCAGATAGCTGATGTTTAAAGTTAGTGAGGGAAATGTAAGTCTCCAGCTCCAGCGATTTTTGCAATGCGTTCCAGTCACTGGCAGCAGAGAACTGGAAGGAAAGGGGGCCGAAGGAGGTGTTGGCTTTGGGGATGACCAGTGAGATATAGTGGGGAGAAAATGCAAATTAATTACTTAAAAATCATACAATGTGATTTTCTGGATTTTTGTTTTAGATTCCGTCTCTCATAGTTGAAGTGTACCTATGATGAAAATGACCGACCTCTACATGCTTTGTAAGTAGGAAAATGTTTCAAATGCTTGTTCTCCTCACTGTATCCCTGCTGGAGCGCGTGCTACGGGTGGGTGTTTTTATCGTGACCAGTGAGCCGAGATCAGGCAGAGTTTTACCTAGCATAGATGACCTGGAGCCAGTGGGTCTGGCGATGAATATGTAGCGAGGGCCAGCCGACTAAAGCATACAGTTCGCAGTGGTGGGTGTTATAAGGCGCTTTGGTAACAGAACTGATGGCACTGTGATAGACTACATCCAATTTGCTGAATAGAGTATTGGAAGCTATTTTGTAGATGACGAAGTCGAGGATCGGTAGGATAGTCCGTTTTACTAGGGTAAGTTTGGCGACGTGAGTGAAGGAGTCTTTGTTGCGAAATAGAAAGCTGATTGTAGATTTGATTTTGGATTGGAGATGTTTGACATGTGTTTGGAAGGAGAGTTTACAGTCTAGCTAGACACCTAGGTATTTGGAGTTGTTCATGTATTCTAAGTCAGAACCGTCCAGAGTAGTGATGCTTGCCGGGCGGGTGGGTGCGGGCAGTGAATGGATGAAAAACATGCATTTCATTTTGCTAACGTTTAAGAGCAGTTGGAGGCCACGGAAGGAGTGTTGTATGGCATTGAAGCACGTTTGGAGGTTAGTTAACAAAGTGTCCAAATAAGGGCCAGATGTATACAGAATGGTGTTGTCTTTGTAGAGGTGGATCAGAAAGAGTGACATCATTGATATATACAGAGAAAAGAGTCGGCCCGAGAATTGAACTCTGTAGCACCCCCATAGAGACTGCCGGAGGTGCGGACAACAGGCCCCCCGATTTGACACACTAAACTATATCTGCGAAGTGGTTGGTGAACCAGGCGAGGCAGTCATTTGAGAAACCAAGGCTATTGAGTCTGTCGATAAGAATGTGGTGATTGACAGAGTCGAAAGCCTATGCCAGGTCGATGAAGACGTCTGCACAGTACTGTCTTTTTTCGATGGCGGTTATGATATTGTTTAGTACCTTGAGCGTGGCTAAGGTGCACCTATGACCAGCTCGGAAACCAGATTGAATAGCGGAGAAGGTACGGTGGGATTCGAAATGGTCAGTGATCTGTTTATTAACTTGGCATTCAAAGACTTTAGAAAGGCAGGGCAGGATGGATATAGGTCTGTAACAGAGAGGGTCCAGATTGTCTAGCCCAGCTGATTTGTACGGGTCCATGTTTTGCAGCTCTTTTAGAACATCTGCGATCTGGATTTGGGTGAAGGAGAAGCTGGGGAAGCTTGGGCAAGTAGCTGCGGGGGGTGTGGTGCTGTTGGCCGGGGTTGGGGTAGCTAGGAAGAGAGCATGGCCAGCCGTAGAGAAATGCTTATTGAAACTTTCGATTCTCATTGATTTATCGGTGGTGACCGTGTTACCTAGCCTCAGTGTAGTGGGTAGATTGGAGGAGGTACTCTTGATCACCATGGACTTTACAGTGTCCCAAAACATTTTGGAGTTAGAGCTACAGCAGGAAAATTTCTGTTTGAAAAAGCTACTCTTTTCTTTCCTGACTGGCTGCATGTATTGGTTCCTGACTTCCATGAAAAGTTTCATATCACGGGGGCTATTCGATGCTATTGCAGTCCGCCACAGGATGTTTTTGTGCTGGTTGAGGGCAGTCAGGTCTGGAGTGAACCAAGGGCTATATCTGTTGTTAGTTCTACATTTTTTGAAAGGAGCATGCTTATCTAAGATGGTGAGGAAATTACTTTTAAAGAACGACCTGGCATCCTCGACTGAGGTCGAGGTCAATATCCTTCCAGGATACCCAAGCCAGTTCGATTAGAAAGGCCTGCTCGCAGAAGTGTTTTAGGGAGCGTTTGACAGTGATGAGGTGTACTCGTTTGACCGCGGCCCCTTAGCGGATGCAGGCAATGAGGCAGTGATCGCTGAGATCCTGATTGAAAACAGGAGAGGTGTATTTGGATGGCAAGTTGGTCAGGATAATATCTATGAGGGTGCCCATGTTTACGGATTTAGGGTTGTACCTAAATTTGGTTTGGTTTCCTTGATAATTTGTGTGAGATTGAGGGCATCTACCTTAGATTGTAGGACTGCTGGGGTGTTAAGCATATCCCAGTTTAGGTCACCTAACAGAACGAACTCTGAAGATAGATGGGGGGCAATCAATTCACATATGGTGTCCAGGGCACAGCTGGGAGCGAGGTGGGTCTATATCAGGTGGCAACAGTGAGAGACTTATTTCTGGAGAGATTCATTTTTACAATTAGAAGCTCGAACTGTTTGGGCATAGACCTGCAAAGTATGACATAACTTTGCAAGCTATCTCTGCAACTCCTCTCCCTTTGGCAATTCTGTCTTGACGGAAAATGTTGTAGTTGGGTATGGAAATTTCAAATTTTTGGGTGGCCTTCCTAAACCAGGATTCCGACACGGCAAGGACATCAGGGTTGGCGGAGTGTGCTAAAGCAGTGAGTAAAACAAACTTAGGGAGGATGCTTCTGAACATGCATGAAACCAAGGCTTTTTTGATTACAGAAGTCAACAAATCAGAGTGCTCGTGGACACGCAGGGCCTGGGTTAGCCTCCACATCACCCGAGGAACAGAGGAGGATTAGGATGAGGGTACAGCTAAAGGCTATCAAAACTGGTTGTCTAGTGCACTGGGGACAGTGAATAAAAGGAGCAGATTTCTGGGCGTGGTAGAATAGATTCAGGGCATAATGTGCAGACAGGGGTATGGTGGGGTTCGGGTACAGTGGAGGCACTGAGTGATAAGAGAGATTGCATCTCTGGACACGCTGGTTATACTGGGTGAGGTCACCGCATGTGTGGGAGGAGGGACAAAGGAGGTATCTGAGGCATGGAACATGGAAACTAGGAGCTCCGCAGTAAACTAAAACAATGATAAGTATCCTAAACAACAGTATACAAGTCATATTAACATTTGAGACACAGCATTTAAAGTAGGCCGGGGTAGGTAGAAGCGTCTGCTCTGACGCCCGGCAAAGGCCGATTGAAGGCACATATGATGGAATTACATCTGCGGACCAGTCGTGGTGGTACGGCGGGGCGGTGCTGTGTCGACGAAGGGACCGGGCCAGATGGCGAAAGAGGTACTGTAGTTGTGGTAATTTTGTTTGCTAGCCGGAAGATGCGACTTGCTCAGGGCTAGCTTCGGGGCTGGGTCACTCAGTGGCAGCTAGCTAGCTGTGATGATCAATGGTCCAGGGTTTACGGCAGGAAACCGGCGTTGTAGTGGAGAAAAACAGTCCGAGGCTGGCAGGTATTATCCAGGCTAAAAAATGGCTGGTGACTGAGCAGAGGGTAAATGCCGCTAGCTGGCTAGCTTTTGATGAAAGTTTGGCTATAAGGTCTAAAAAAAAAATTGCTGATCCGTGTCACATTGAGTGAGGCGGGTTACCGGAAGGTATTTTAAATTTTAAAATGGAAAAAGAGATTGAAAAGTAAATTGGAATATATACGAAAAATTATGACATCCACAAATTAATACATACACTACATGAGCACAAGTATGTGGACACCTGCTCGTCGAACATCTCATTCCAAAATCATGGGCATTAATATGGAGTTGGTCCCCTATTTGCTATTATGACAGCCTCCACTCTTGTGGGAAGGCTTTCCACTAGATGTTGGAACATTGCTACGAGGTCTTGATTGCATTCAGCCACAAGAGCATTAGTGAGGTCAGGCACTGATGTTGGGCTGTTAGGCCTGGCTTGTAGTCAACGTTCCAATTCATCCCAAAGGTGTTGGTTGGGGTTGAGGTTAAGGCTCTGTGCAGTCCAGTCAAGTTCTTCCACACCGATCTTGACAAACCATTTCTGTATGGACCTCACTTTGTTGACAGGGCATTGTCATGCTACAAAGTTGGAAGCAGAGAATCATCTAGAATGTCATATGCTGTAGTGTTAAGATTTGCCTTCATTGGAACTAAGTGGCCTAGTGTGAACCATGAATAACAGCCCCACCCCATTATTCCCAAACTTTACAGTTGGCACTATTCCGAATGCAGGTAGCGTTCTACTGGCATCCACCAAACCCAGATTTGTCCGTTGGACTGACAGATGGTGAAGCGTAATTCATCACTCCAGAGAACGCATTTCCACTGCTCCAGAGTCCAATGGTGGCGAGCTTAACAATCCAGCCAACACTTGGCATTGTGCGTGGTGATCTCAGGCTTGTGTGCGGTTGCTCGGCCATTTCAGGATGCTCCTGACAGTTCGTGTGCTGACGTTGCTTCCAGGGGCAGTTTGGAACTTGGTAGTGAGTGTTGCAACCGAGGACAGACAATTTGTACGCGCTATGTGCTTCAGCACTCAGCGATCCCATTCTTTGAGCTTGTGTGGCCTACCACTTTGCTGCTGAGCCATTGTTGCTCCTAGACGTTTCCACACAATAACAGCATACGTTTGTACATAAAGTGTACCATACAAAATATAAAATATCTCAATGGAATGTCTTAGATTTACGTACAGAATATTACGAACTGCTATGAGAGCACGTTGAGTCACCTGATGTCTCGTGTGTCTGGAATTGGGAGCATCAGGGTGGTGTGAGTAAGTTGGCCAAACATAAAAGCCTGCTGGCATATGCTTGGACAGATGTTACTGTCTGACTGGGGAGAACATAATGAGGTCTATGTAGTGTATCTATTTTGTCTTTATTTATTTATTTAATTCCCCCTTTACTTTTTTAAATAAAATAAAATATGTTTTTAATTTGATCTAAGAAATGTATTATAATACTGGGTACACATCAGAGTAAGTGCAGCAGACAACATGTGTGAACAATATGTGCAAGGTGTGGGTTGATGGCACTCCCCTCACCATGATAATATATCCTTGTAACTCTGATTATCGGCATGACAACAGGAGCATTACCATAGAATTGTGAAGCACTACTTTAGATGGTAGCTGTGATTACATCAATGCTACAGGTATAATATAAGGAACTTTGTTCAACTCTGGTTGAAATTAAGATTGTGCCATGTTTTGATCTTGGACCCCACCGCACCAATGTTTATCCGTAAATGAGGGCCTGTGGGAGTGTTGTTTCTCTTTCTCTATTTCTTTCTCTCGTTCTTTCTCTCTTTCTCTCAGCAGGCCTGTTTATTGTCACACCTCCGCCTGTATTTCTCCTCCTCCTCCACGGTGAACACTACAGGCATTGTCTCTGTGCCCTTTCTTCTAACTGTAAGTCTCTTTGGATGAGAGAAACTGCCACAATAACAAACAGCCAGCTGACATTCTGGGTCTTTCTGCCAGCACTTGTGTTGAACCCCACTGTTAATACCCTTTAGTCATCACCACAGTATGTGATTACTTTAAATTGCACTCTTCTATTGTAACGCTCTGATTGTTTTTTAGATGTTTCTCAAGCTGTTTACCCTGCGTAGTGGCTGTGGGAGACAGAGTGAACTGCAACCTGTTTCTATTGCTTATATTACCACGGTAACTGTCCGGCTCTAGGGACCATAACAAAAAAAAAACGTGTATATGGATTTCCGCATAGAGGGTTTGATTGAACATCAGTATATCTGTGCACCTTTCTCCTTCTCTCCACCTCCTTGGCTTTGTTAGAGACATGTCATGTTTCTGAGTGGTCCCAGACAGACGCAGTGAGGCATGCAGACCTGGCTGTCCAGAACTTGACTTGTCTGGATATGACATGAGACTTGAGAGACAGTTGAGAGTTTGTGCACAGACTTTTAATAAGATATTGGATGGACTATAGAGCACATCTCACATTTATAAATAGGACGTTTACAGCATAGCCTAATCAGAATGAGTGTTGCTACTGCCAATTTCATGAAACTGTCATAGCTCTTCTGTGCTTAAATCTAAGGCCGGGATTCAATCCGATCGCCCCTTTCGGCTATGCACCTAAGCTTTGTGTTTCCCCTTAAAGGGACAGTTAAAGATTATGGCAATTAAGCCCTATTTTCTATTTACCCAGAGTCAGATTAAATCATGGACACTATTTTTATGTCTCTGTATGCAGTTTGAAGGAAGTTGAAGGTCTATGGGATCCGCTAGCTGATTGTGCTTATGCTAGCGGATCCCATAGACTTTCAGTTCAAATCAAATCAAATCAAATGTATTTATATAGCCCTTCGTACATCAGCTGATATCTCAAAGTGCTGTACAGAAACCCAGCCTAAAACCCCAAACAGCAAGCAATGCAGGTGTAGAAGCACGGTGGCTAGGAAAAACTCCCTAGAAAGGCCAAAACCTAGGAAGAAACCTAGAGAGGAACCAGGCTATGTGGGGTGGCCAGTCCTCTTCTGGCTGTGCCGGGTTATTGCGCTAACGCTCGTTTGAAATTGCTCCTGAAACTAACATGAACTTCTTTCAAACCATATGCAGAGACATAAACAAGGTATCCATGGGTTCATCTGACTTTGGGTAACTATCCCTTTAAGCTGTGAGACATTTCCATTTCATATGTGAGAAGAACCAAATGCAATTGGAATCTTTCAGAATGTTCTCTCAGAACAGTCTGAAACTGAGATACTGTAAGAAAGACCTCAGAAATCACCACTGCCCATCTGACACGCTGACTGACTCACCCTCATCACCTCAACACATAAAGACAGACTGATTCCAGGCCTGCTTGTCTAATATATTTGATGGGAACTGTATTGAAGGATGGGGGGGAGAATACGGTGAGAGAGAAAGAGAGAAGGAGAGGTGAGTGGGCGGACTCTGCGAAGCCAGGCTTGAAAAGAGATGGGGAAATGAACCTGATACATTATCCAGAAAACCCCTAGGCCGAGAGTAAGACGGAGGGAAGAGATGATGGAGACAATCTATGAAAGGGTAGAACACGACAGATGGCAGGAGCACGTGCCACGGATGAATGAAATATCAGGACAAGAATGAAAGCCAACACCTCCACGTTCCAGAGATGTCATCGATCATTAGCTAGATCTTTATCTTGATCCTCGCGCCTTACGATAAGAGTATTTCACTGTGAAAGGGATATTCAGCCACACTAAGCAGACAATGAGTGACAGAGACTGTAAGGTAATTCCTTTCCCCTTTGCAAGGGAGGGCTAGTTGATGTGTGAGTGTGAGATAGAAAATAACACTGTACGTGTCTAACCACTCCACTACATGTGATTCTTGGTCCTCGGTTCGACGTCCTTCTATAAATACCAACCATCATCCAAAAAACACTTCGCAGTGAGTCACACAGAAGGTGCCCTAATAATACCAAAGCAAAGCATAGAGCAGGAAGAATGGAGGGAAGGATGGAAAGATGGAGAAAGGATGGAGAAAAGGGCCCTGAAGGTCCTCATTTGATGAAATTACTTCTTCACTCCACTTCCTCCTCTCCCTCCGGCGATGTGTCGATGTCGTTCATTGAGCTCGGAACCAGCGGGAATCCTTCCTGGCGTCGGCAGCGTTCTAAATAGACTTAAACAACCCTTCTACTGTATCTCATAATACATAAATTAATGGGAAATGAAATGACACGTACGTTTGTTAGTGGAGGCTATTTGGGAGAGAGTCAGAATAGTGACTGAATTGAGATCCGGCTGCCTGGATCCCTCAACAGAGCGTTTTCTTTTTTACTAACAAGCATATATCAAGTGTTGAACAGCCTTTCATTCTGAACACTCTTAGAAAAAAGGTTCCAGCTGTCCCCATAGGAGAACCCTTATTGGTTCCAGGTAGACTGTTTTTGGTTTCAGGTAGAACGCTTTTCAGTTCCATGTAGAACCCTCCGTGGAAAGGGATCTTCAAGGAACCCCAAAGGGTTCTACGTGGAAACAAAAAGGGTTCTTCAAAGAATTCTCCTGTGGGGACAGCCGAAGAACCATTTTAGGTTCTAGATAGTAGACTTTTAGAAAACAAAGTGCTAAGGTTTAAAGTCAGGTTTGTGTAGTAGCCTATGTGAGTCATATTCATTCATCATTTAACAGGACTGGTGATGTTTTGGTGATTTTTGTTAGCCCTTCACACCTTCCCACCCAGGGCCGTGCACAGACCTTTGAAGGGGCATAGGCTTTTATTTTTTGTCAGCATCACCACCTTAAAAGAGAAGGCGGAGGGGTAGGCTATCAGCTTATCATAGCTAATGTATAGTAGATTATATAAATCAGGAAGTATGCAATGCTGTTGAAAAAATCTAACTAGTCCTTACCTGTAATTGGAGCCTGTTCCGCTCTGCACGTTCCTGTTCCCACTCTTAGACCTCTCTCTCTCTGCATGTTCCTGTTCCCACTCTTAGACCTCTCTCTCTCTGCACGTTCCTGTTCCCACCCTTAGACCTCTCTCTCTCTGCATGATCCTGTTCCCACCCTTAGACCTCTCTCTCTCTGCATGTTCCTGTTCCCACCCTTAGACCTCTCTCTCTCTCTGCACGTTCCTGTTCCCACTCTTAGACCTCTCTCTCTCTGCATGTTCCTGTTCCCACTCTTAGACCTCTCTCTCTCTGCACGTTCCTGTTCCCACCCTTAGACCTCTCTCTCTCTGCATGTTCCTGTTCCCACTCTTAGACCTCTCTCTCTCTGCATGTTCCTGTTCCCAACCTTAGATCTCTCTCTCTGCATATTCCTGTTCCCACCCTTAGACCTCTCTCTCTCTGCATGTTCCTGTTCCCACTCTTAGACCTCTCTCTCTCTGCATGTTCCTGTTCCCACCCTTAGACCTCTCTCTCTCCATGTTTCTGTTCCCACTCTTAGACCTCTCTCTCTCTGCATGTTCCTGTTCCCACCCTTAGACCTCTCTCTCTCTGCATGTTCCTGTTCCCACTCTTAGACCTCTCTCTCTCTCTGCATGTTCCTGTTCCCACCCTTAGACCTCTCTCTCTCTGCATGTTCCTGTTCCCACTCTTAGACCTCTCTCTCTCTGCATGTTCCTGTTCCCACTCTTAGACCTCTCTCTCTCTCTCTGCATGTTCCTGTTCCCACCCTCGTAGCTCTCTCTCTCTGCATGTTCCTGTTCCCACTCTTAGACCTCTCTCTCTCTCTGCATGTTCCTGTTCCCACTCTTAGACCTCTCTCTCTCTCTGCATGTTCCTGTTCCCACCCTTAGACCTCTCTCTCTCTGCACTTTCCTGTTCCCACTCTTAGACCTCTCTCTCTCTGCATGTTCCTGTTCCCACTCTTAGACCTCTCTCTCTCTGCATGTTCCTGTTCCCACTCTTAGACCTCTCTCTCTCTGCACGTTCTTGTTCCCACCCTTAGACCTCTCTCTCTCTGCATGTTCCTGTTCCCACTCTTAGACCTCTCTCTCTCTGCATGTTCCTGTTCCCATCCTTAGATCTCACTTTCTGCATGTTCCTGTTCCCACCCTTAGACCTCTCTCTCTCTGCACATTCCTGTTCCCACTCTTAGACCTCTCTCTCTCTGCATGTTCCTGTTCCCACCCTTAGACCTCTCTCTCTCCATGTTTCTGTTCCCACTCTTAGACCTCTCTCTCTCTGCATGTTCCTGTTCCCACCCTTAGACCTCTCTCTCTCTGCATGTTCCTGTTCCCACTCTTAGACCTCTCTCTCTCTCTCTGCATGTTCCTGTTCCCACTCTTAGACCTCTCTCTCTCTGCATGTTCCTGTTCCCACTCTTAGACCTCTCTCTCTCTCTGCATGTTCCTGTTCCCACTCTTAGACCTCTCTCTCTCTCTGCATGTTCCTGTTCCCACCCTTAGACCTCTCTCTCTCTGCACGTTCCTGTTCCCACTCTTAGACCTCTCTCTCTCTGCATGTTCCTGTTCCCACTCTTAGACCTCTCTCTCTCTGCATGTTCCTGTTCCCACTCTTAGACCTCTCTCTCTCTGCATGTTCCTGTTCCCACTCTTAGACCTCTCTCTCTCTCTGCATGTTCCTGTTCCCACTCTTAGACCTCTCTCTCTCTGCATGTTCCTGTTCCCACTCTTAGACCTCTCTCTCTCTGCATGTTCCTGTTCCCACCCTTAGACCTCTCTCTCTCTGCATGTTCCTGTTCCCACCCTTAGACCTCTCTCTCTGCATATTCCTGTTCCCACCCTTAGACCTCTCTCTCTCTCTGCATGTTCCTGTTCCCATCCTTAGATCCCGCTCTCTGCATGTTCCTGTTCCCACCCTTAGACCTCTCTCTCTCTGCACGTTCCTGTTCCCACTCTTAGACCTCTCTCTCTCTGCATGTTCCTGTTCCCACCCTTAGACCTCTCTCTCTCTGCATGTTCCTGTTCCCACTCTTAGACCTCTCTCTCTCTGCATGTTCCTGTTCCCACCCTTAGACCTCTCTCTCTCTGCACGTTCCTGTTCCCACTCTTAGACCTCTCTCTCTCTGCATGTTCCTGTTCCCACTCTTAGACCTCTCTCTCTCTGCATGTTCCTGTTCCCACTCTTAGACCTCTCTCTCTCTGCATGTTCCTGTTCCCACTCTTAGACCTCTCTCTCTCTGCATGTTCCTGTTCCCACCCTTAGACCTCTCTCTCTCTGCATGTTCCTGTTCCCACTCTTAGACCTCTCTCTCTCTGCATGTTCCTGTTCCCACTCTTAGACCTCTCTCTCTCTGCATGTTCCTGTTCCCACTCTTAGACCTCTCTCTCTCTCTGCATGTTCCTGTTCCCACTCTTAGACCTCTCTCTCTCTGCATGTTCCTGTTCCCACTCTTAGACTTCTCTCTCTCTGCATGTTCCTGTTCCCACTCTTAGACCTCTCTCTCTCTGCATGTTCCTGTTCCCACCCTTAGACCTCTCTCTCTCTGCATGTTCCTGTTCCAACTCTTGGACCTCTCTCTCTCTGCATGTTCCTGTTCCCACTCTTAGACCTCTCTCTCTGCATGTTCCTGTTCCCACTCTTAGACCTCTCTCTCTATGCATGTTCCTGTTCCCACTCTTAGACCTCTCTCTCTCTGCATGTTCCTGTTCCCACTCTTAGACCTCTCTCTCTCTGCATGTTCCTGTTCCCAACCTTAGACCTCTCTCTCTGCATATTCCTGTTCCCACCCTTAGACCTCTCTCTCTCTCTGCATGTTCCTGTTCCCATCCTTAGATCCCGCTCTCTGCATGTTCCTGTTCCCACCCTTAGACATCTCTCTCTCTGCATGTTCCTGTTCCCACCCTTAGACCTCTCTCTCTCTGCACATTCCTGTTCCCACTCTTAGACCTCTCTCTCTCTGCATGTTCCTGTTCCCACTCTTAGACCTCTCTCTCTCTGCATGTTCCTGTTCCCACTCTTAGACCTCTCTCTCTCTGCATGTTCCTGTTCCCACCCTTAGACCTCTCTCTCTCTGCATGTTCCTGTTCCCACTCTTAGACCTCTCTCTCTCTGCATGTTCCTGTTCCCACCCTTAGACCTCTCTCTCTCTGCATTTTCCTGTTCCCACTCTTAGACCTCTCTCTCTCTGCATGTTCCTGTTCCCACTCTTAGACCTCTCTCTCTCTGCATGTTCCTGTTCCCACTCTTAGACCTCTCTCTCTCTGCATGTTCCTGTTCCCACTCTTAGACCTCTCTCTCTCTGCATGTTCCTGTTCCCACTCTTAGACCTCTCTCTCTCTCTGCATGTTCCTGTTCCCACTCTTAGACTTCTCTCTCTCTGCATGTTCCTGTTCCCACTCTTAGACCTCTCTCTCTCTGCATGTTCCTGTTCCCACCCTTAGACCTCTCTCTCTCTGCATGTTCCTGTTCCAACTCTTGGACCTCTCTCTCTCTGCATGTTCCTGTTCCCACTCTTAGACCTCTCTCTCTGCACGTTTCTGTTCCCACTCTTAGACCTCTCTCTCTCTGCACGTTCTTGTTCCCACTCTTAGACCCCTCTCTCTCTCTGAATGTTCCTGTTTCCACCTCTAGACCCCTCTCTCTCTGAACGTTCCTGTTTCCACCTCTAGACCCCTCTCTCTCTGCATGTTCCTGTTCCCACTCTTAGACCTCTCTCTCTCTCTGCATGTTCCTGTTCCCACTCTTAGACCTCTCTCTCTCTGCATGTTCCTGTTCCCACTCTTAGACCTCTCTCTCTCTGCATGTTCCTGTTCCCACTCTTAGACCTCTCTCTCTCTGCATGTTCCTGTTCCCACTCTTAGACCCCTCTCTCTCTGAACGTTCCTGTTCCCACCTCTAGACCTCTCTCTCTCTGAACGTTCCTGTTCCCACTCTTAGACCTCTCTCTCTCTGCATGTTCCTGTTCCCACTCTTAGACCTCTCTCTCTCTGCATGTTCCTGTTCCCACTCTTAGACCTCTCTCTCTCTGCATGTTCCTGTTCCCACTCTTAGACCTCTCTCTCTCTCTGCATGTTCCTGTTCCCACTCTTAGACCTCTCTCTCTCTGCATGTTCCTGTTCCCACTCTTAGACCTCTCTCTCTCTCTGCATGTTCCTGTTCCCACTCTTAGACCTCTCTCTCTCTGCATGTTCCTGTTCCCACTCTTAGACCTCTCTCTCTCTGCATGTTCCTGTTCTGTTCCCACCCTTAGACCTCTCTCTCTCTGCATGTTCCTGTTCCAACTCTTGGACCTCTCTCTCTCTGCATGTTCCTACTCTTAGACCTCTCTCTCTGCACGTTTCTGTTCCCACTCTTAGACCTCTCTCTCTCTCTGCACGTTCTTGTTCCCACTCTTAGACCCCTCTCTCTCTCTGAACGTTCCTGTTTCCACCTCTAGACCCCTCTCTCTCTGAACGTTCCTGTTTCCACCTCTAGACCCCTCTCTCTCTGCATGTTCCTGTTCCCACTCTTAGACCTCTCTCTCTCTGCATGTTCCTGTTCCCACTCTTAGACCTCTCTCTCTCTGCATGTTCCTGTTCCCACCCTTACACCTCTCTCTCTCTGCATGTTCCTGTTCCCACTCTTAGACCTCTCTCTCTCTGCATGTTCCTGTTCCCACTCTTAGACCCCTCTCTCTCTGAACGTTCCTGTTCCCACCTCTAGACCTCTCTCTCTCTGAACGTTCCTGTTCCCACCTCTAGACCCCTCTCTCTCTCTGAACGTTCCTGTTCCCACCTCTAGACCCCTCTCTCTCTCTGAACGTTCCTGTTCCCACCTCTAGACCCCTCTCTCTCTCTGAACGTTCCTGCTCCCACCTCTAGACCCCTCTCTCTCTGAACGTTCCTGTTCCCACCTCTAGACCCCTCTCTCTCTCTCTGAACGTTCCTGTTCCCACCTCTAGACCCCTCTCTCTCTGAACGTTCCTGTTCCCACCTCTAGACCCCTCTCTCTCTCTGAACGTTCCTGTTTCCACCTCTAGACCCCTCTCTCTCTCTGAACGTTCCTGTTTCCACCTCTAGACCCCTCTCTCTGAACGTTCCTGTTCCCACCTCTAGACCCCTCTCTCTCTCTGAACGTTCCTGTTCC
Organism: Oncorhynchus keta; assembly: GCF_023373465.1. Taxonomy (NCBI): domain Eukaryota; kingdom Metazoa; phylum Chordata; class Actinopteri; order Salmoniformes; family Salmonidae; genus Oncorhynchus; species Oncorhynchus keta. Next base: position 13,737,132 of record NC_068443.1, on the reverse strand, counting down.
CACCTCTAGACCCCTCTCTCTCTCTGAACGTTCCTGTTTCCACCTCTAGACCCCCTCTCTCTCTCTGAACGTTCCTGTTTCCACCTCTAGACCCCTCTCTCTCTGAACGTTCCTGTTTCCACCTCTAGACCCCTCTCTCTCTGAACGTTCCTGTTCCCACCTCTAGACCCCTCTCTCTCTCTGAACGTTCCTGTTCCCACCTCTAGACCCCTCTCTCTCTCTGAACGTTCCTGTACCCACCTCTAGACCTCTCTCTCTCTGAACGTTCCTGTTCCCACCTCTAGACCCCTCTCTCTCTGAACGTTCCTGTTCCCACCTCTAGACCCCTCTCTCTCTGAACGTTCCTGTTCCCACCTCTAGACCTCTCTCTCTCTGAACGTTCCTCTTACTCTTCTGTCTTTTCACAGTTTGATTTTAAAGATGCGCTCCATTGACTTCTTTGCGTGAGAATGATCTGAAAGTTTCAAGAGGGAACTGATGTTGATGACACATCCCATAGTTACAATAGACAAAGTGTCCTGTCTTTACTCATCGGGGAGGATTATACATTAACACACATGACTAGGAGATCAACACGTACACACACACACATACACACATACACACACATGCGTACACTCACAGAGAAATGCCTGGAAGACACAGGGGGAGGACAGACACTAACGAGACCACTTCATCATGCCTGTCAAATCAACACAGCGACCGTATGAAGAGAAACACACAAATCAAATCAAAAGCACTCATGACATTTAACAAGCTCCAAATGAGAAAACAACTTCAAGGGAGAGAGGAAGGTGTGTGTGTGTGAGTGAGTGAGTGAGTGAGTGAGTGAGTGAGTGAGTGAGTGAGTGAGTGGTGAGTGAGTGAGTGAGTGAGTGAGTGAGTGAGTGAGTGAGTGAGTGAGTGAGTGAGTGAGTGAGAGAGTGAGAGAGAGAGAGAGAGAGAGAGAGAGAGAGAGAGAGAGAGAGAGGGGGGATGAAAGAGACAAAGAGAGAGAGAGAGAGAGAATGTACAGGAACAAACAAGAGAGAGAGAGAGAATGTACAGGGACAAAAGAGAGAAAGACAGAATGTACAGGAACAAGAGAGAGAGAGAGAGAATGTACAGGGACAAAAAGAGAGAGAGAGAGAATGTACAGGGACAAAATAGAGAGAGAGAGAGAATGTACAGGGACAAAAGAGAGAGAGAGAGAATGTACAGGGACAAAAGAGAGAGAGAGAGAATGTACAGGGACAAAAGAGAGAGAGAGAGAATGTACAGGGACAAAAAGAGAGATAGAGAATGTACAGGGACAAAAGAGAGAGAGAAGGAATGTACAGGGACAAAAGAGAGAGGGAGAGAATGTACAGGGACAAAATAGAGAGAGAGAGAGAGAGAGAATGTACAGGGACAAAAGAGAGAGAGAGAGAATGTACAGGGACAAAAGAGAGAGAGAGAGAATGTACAGGGACAAAAGAGAGAGAGAGAGAGAATGTACAGGGACAAGAGAGAGAGAGAGAGAATGTACAGGGACAAAATAGACAGAGAGAGAGAATGTACAGGGACAAAAGAGAGAGAGAGAGAATGTACAGGGACAAAAGAGAGAGAGAGAGAATGTACAGGGACAAAAGAGAGAGAATGTACAGGGACAAAAGAGAGAGAGAGAGAAGGAATGTACAGGGACAAGAGAGAGAGAGAGAATATACAGGGCGAAAAGAGAGAGAGACAGAATGTACAGGAACAAGAGAGAGAGAGAATGTACAGGGACAAAAGAGAGAGAGAGAGAATGTACAGGGACAAAAGAGAGAGAGAGAGAATGTACAGGGACAAAAGAGAGAGAGAGAGAATGTACAGGGACAAAAGAGAGAGAGAGAATATACAGGGACAAAAGAGAGAGAGAGAGAGAGAGAGAGAGAGAGAGAGAGAGAGAGAGAGAGAGAATGTACAGGGACAAAAAAGAGAGAGAGAGAGAATGTACAGGGACAAAAGAGAGAGAGAGAGAATGTACAGGGACAAAAAAGAGAGAGAGAGAGAATGTACAGGGACAAAAAGAGAGAGAAGGAATGTACAGGGACCAAAAGAGAGAGAGAGAGAGAGAGAGAGAGAGAGAATGTACAGGGACAAAAGAGAGAGAGAGAGAATGTACAGGGACAAAATAGACAGAGAGAGAGAATGTACAGGGACAAAAAGAGAGAGAGAGAGAATGTACAGGGACAAAAGAGAGAGAGAGAGAATGTACAGGGACAAAAAGCGAGAGAGAGAATGTACAGGGACAAAAAGAGAGAGAGAGAATGTACAGGGACAAAGGAGAGAGAGAGAGAATGTACAGGGACAAAAGAGAGAGAGAGAGAGAATGTACAGGGACAAAAAGAGAGAGAGAGAGAATGTACAGGGACAAAAGAGAGAGAGAGAGAATGTACAGGGACAAAAAAAGAGAGAGAGAGAATGTACAGGGACAAAAGAGAGAGAGAAGGAATGTACAGGGACAAGAGAGAGAGAGAGAGAGAGAGAGAGAGAGAGAGAGAGAGAGAGAGAGAGAGAGAGAGAGAATGTACAGGGACAAAAGAGAGAGAGAGAGAATGTACAGGGACTAAAAAGAGATAGAGAGAATGTACAGGGACAAAAGAGAGAGAGAGAGAGAATGTACAGGGACAAAAGAGAGAGAGAGAGAGAATGTACAGGGACAAAAAAAGAGAGAGAGAGAGAATGTACAGGGACAAAAGAGAGAGAGAGAGAATGTACAGGGACAAAAAGAGAGAGAGAGAGAATGTACAGGGACAAAAGAGAGAGAGAGAGAATGTACAGGGACAAAAAAGAGAGAGAGAGAATGTACAGGGACAAAAGAGAGAGAGAAGGAATGTACAGGGACAAAAAGAGAGAGAGAGAGAGAGAGAGAGAGAGAGAGAGAGAGAGAGAGAGAGAGAGAGAATGTACAGGGACAAAAAGAGAGAGAGAGAGAGAGAGAGAGAGAGAGAGAGAGAGAGAGAGAGAGTTTGAGTTTTAAATACTCTTTATTGGGTCTGGGGGCCCACCACACAATAAAAACTCATACAAAACCACAGTTACACATCAATTAAAAACACAACTCCAATTCCTCCTCCACAGTAACTACACACAACAGCCTCTGAATACCCCATATACTCAAAAACAGATCGATATTGTTGACAAGTTTATAATATGCAAACTCAACCCTTAGTCTCGCTGCCAACATTCCCTCCAGCATTCCCACCACATCCACAGACCCCTGTCCCCGAATACTGTTCTTTCGGGTCTTCCATATCGCTAATTTTGCTGCCCCTAACAGAAAATTAAGCAACACAACTACACCCTTTTGACTGAACCTGTACTTTGGCCCAAATATATACAGTTGGGAAGAGAAAACCTCTCCCAACGTTGAGAACCAATCAGTGATCAGTTGAATCATCCCAACCAACCTGGGACACAGTAAAAACAGATGTGGCAGAGATTCAAACTCAGCACAGAATGGACACCCCTCCCCAACAGTAGGGTCCAGGTGTACCAGATGCATGTTAGTGGCTATAGCTCCATGTATTATCCTCCATTGGAGGTCAGCTGTCCTCTTATCAATAGGCAGTTTATATAATGATCGCCAACAGCCTTTTGGAGAGGCACCTGGACCAAGCACATCCGCCCACCTCGTCGATTTTACCCCTTCCAGGGAAGAGGCATGGGACACCTTTACACATGTTCTGTACATGGCCTTCTTTCCCACCTCCTTGAACTCCCCCAGCTCCGGGGTATCGAAGGAAAGCAGCATCCCCACGTCCTCTTCAAATGCCCCTATCGCAGCACTAACAATCAGTGCAGGGAACACATAATCCAGACCCTCCTTCCACCGATCAGAATTGGAAGTGTCAGTCACATACTGCAGATGAGGCACTGGCAACGAGTCGCAGACCTCATCGACGACCTTCCTCAGTAGGCGAGATGATTGGATCCCCGCTCTTTCTCCCAGCTCCTCCAACGATCTGCTCCTGCTCCGCATCAGATGACCCAGCTTGGTACACCCCACGCCTAACAGGCATGAACGTAGGCTAGCTGAACCCAGAACACGGGACTGGATGGCAGTGTTGTGAAAAAGAGGCTCTTCAAAAGCCACATCCCTGGTGGCGTGCAGGCCTTACGGGACTTGACAAAGACTCTCCAAGCCTGCATAACAGACTCATAAAATGGAGTCAGGCCAGTCAAATCACCCCCCTCCAGCTTTAAGAGGAAAAGATGCTTGTCTAAGCCCAAACAGCCCGCTCTCCTCATCAATGTGTAGGCTGTTTCAGCCCAGCTCGAACAGTCTCTGTACAACAATCTCTGGGCTGCTTGGAGCCGGAAAGCCATGATCCTAGAAGAAATGTCCACCAGGCCTTGCCCACCCTCGTGCAGTGGCAGGTACAGGGCTGCAGCTTTGATCCAGTGTTGTCCAGACCAGAAGAAATTGACAAGGGCCCTCTGAAGCTCTTGTATCAGACCCTTTGGTGGCTGCAAAATCATTAGCCTGTGCCACAGGGTAGAGGCAGCAAGATTATTAGCTACCAGGACCCTTCCCTATAAGACAGCTGGGGTAGCAACCATTTCCATCTTGACAGTCTGGCACACACTTTCTCCAATACACCCTCCCAGTTCTTTTTCTGAAAGACATCAGAGCCTAGAAAAACCCCCAAAGTCTTCATCCCATCTCTGCCCCACTGAAGCCCCCTGGTAACCTTGGAGTGGACCCCGTTTGAAGCCGACCTGCCCACAGCGCTTCACTCTTTCCCCAATTGACTCTAGCTGAGGAGGCCCCCTCATACACCTTTAAAGTGTTTGAGAGAACCTTAACATCCTCACCCCTGTAATAAAAACTATCACGTCATCTGCATACGCAGAGAGTGCTATCGTGGGACCCTTCATTACACCTGGCACAGAGAAACCAGTAAGCTTCGCTCTTAAAAAACAAAGCATTGGTTCAATCGCCAGACTATATAACTGCCCTGAAATTGGGCATCCCTGCCTGATGCCCCTTTGGACAGGGATGGGGCAACTTAAACCACCACCCACCTTCACCATACACGAGGCTCCAGCATACAGTAAATTCACCCATGACAGAAAAACATCCCCAAACCCAAAGGCTTTCATTGTTTTAAACAAGTACTGGTGGTCCACACGATCAAAAGCCTTCTCCTGATCTAACGAAAGTAAACCCACATTTACATCAGACAGTTTACAAATGTCTAAAACATCTCTTATTATAAACAAGTTGTCAACAATAGAGCGATCAGGTACACAGTAAGACTGGTCCTTGTGGATCAACAGTCCCAGATACTCTTTCAACCTGTTTGAGAGACATTTAGAAACAATTTTGTATTCTGCGCACAGCAAAGCAACAGGTCTCCAATTTTTATGAGAGCCAAATCCCCCTTTTTTGGCAACAGTGAAAGCACCGCACGTTGACAGGATACAGGAAGAGAACCCTCATGAAAAGATTCACACAGCACTTCATAAAAATCCTCCCCAATAGACCCCCAAAAGTGCTTATAGAACTCAGATGGTAAACCATCGATGCCAGGGGCTCGGCCTGATGAGAGCTGCATAACTGCTGTGGACAGCTCCTGCAGTGTAATGTCAGCATCCAATACGACTCTCTGCTCAGGTCCCAATTGAGGAAGACCATGTAACAACTGTTCAGTACACAGAGAGTCACAATCCTCCGCCTTATAGAGGACAGAGTAGAAATCCACGGCATGTTGACGCATTTCACTGTCATCCGTGGTCACCTTCCCATCAGGGAGACGAAGGCAGACCATCTGTTTACGTTGTAACGTCGACTGTCCGAGGTTAAAAAAAAAAAAAGCACTGGGAGCATCCATATCCTTGAGGGAAGCGAAACGAGACCTAATCAAGGCACCCTTCACTCTTTCATGCAGAAACGACCTCAGTTCATGTCTCTTGTCCTGTAAGTTCATGACTAGTCCAGGGTCGTTCTGAGTGAGCAGCTTCAATTCAATAGACTTGATATCCTGTTCAAGGGCCTTGATAGTCTCTTTAACTTCAGTTTGAGACAGAGCAGTATACTGTTGACAAAAAACTCGTATTTGGGCCTTCCCAACCTCCCACCATTGTCTCAAGGACTCAAAATTCCCCTTTATAACCCTCCATTTTTCCCAAAACAACACAAACCTGTCACAAAACATGACATCATGTAACAATTTAACATTAAAATACCAGTAAGGTGATGACCTTCGTGGACAGGACATGTGAATATCAACAGAAACAACATGATGATCAGAAAATCCCACAGGAGTAATGGCACACCTTCCAACCCTACTACAGTATTGCTCAGATACATACAACCTGTCTAACCTTGCTGCACTGACACGACCTTCATTAATTTTTAGCCATGTGTACTGCCTAACTTTTGCATTCCTTACTCTCCACACATCAGAAAGCTCAAACTCATTTAATAGGCCAGACAGGCAAGTGGCTGACCGCAGGTGAGGTTCTTCAGCGGTGCGATCAACAGTAAAATCCACTGTACAATTCCAGTCACCCCCTAAAACCATACACCCCTCTTGATCACACTGTCTTAAGGTTTCCTTTATCTGATCAAAAACAGCAATACGCTCTGTACCCTCATTAGGAGCATAAACATTCAAAAAAACAAACAAAAACCCCATAACATCCACCTTGACCAATAAAGCCCGACCCTTGACAATCTCTGTTGTAGATACCACAGTCACCCCTAAGCCTGAGGAAAACAAGATTGCCACCCCAGTACTGAAATTAGTACCATGACTGAGTACATGCTGCCCCTCCCACCGCATACCCCAGTCAACCTCATTTTCCTCATCACTATGTGTCTCCTGTAGGAAAACTACATTAAGCCTTTTCTGTTTTATTACTTCTAAAACCCAAGCCCTCTTATTCCTGTCCCTTCCCCCATTAATATTAAGAGAACCTACCCTTAGTACTTCCATATAGAAAAGAGAAAAGAAAAGCAGAAGAGCCCACAGAGAAACCAACAAGAAAAAAGACACCCTATGAGGCATGATCATCATCATTATTCTTTTTTTTCTTTTAACCTGAACACGTTTCCCACCACCTTTTGCTGCTGCAACAGCAGTAATAAATTTCCTCAAGCGAAACCGCTTCTTCTCACTCAGCTGGTCTAACCCCACCGTCTTCTGTAACATCACAGCTGACCTCACAAACTTATCAACATCAAAATAATCTGCCAATTTGACAGATTTCCCAAAAGTCTGATCCAGAAACTCATTTACCTCCTCTAGATCATAAACTGAGTCCTCGCCATCAGCTGTCATATCTAACGAGATATCCATATCCTTCTCTTGATCCTCCTCAGCTGAGACCACAGACAACTGACTCCCCTCTACCTCATCCCTTTCAACACTCCCCACTTGCACCTCATCACTCGTACCAAGCATCTCCTCCACTACCTGGGAGACTAGCCCCACCTGAACATCACTACTCATAGTGGGCATCTCCTCCATTAACTGGGAGCCTAGCTCCACATGAACCCCAGCACTCGTAGTGGGAATCTCCTCCACTACCTGAGAGCTTAGCTCCACATGAAAACCCTCTTGTACCTCATTACTCATAATGGACAACTCCTCCACTACCTGGGAGCCTAGCTCTACATGAACCCCAGCACTCGTAGTGGGCATCTCCTCCACTCCCTGGGAGCCTAGCTCCACATGAACCCCCTCCTTTACCCCAGCACTCATACTGGGCACCTGCTCACCAGTCTGAGGAACTGGCTCTTCAGATACATCCTTACCTTCTACAACAATATTTTTCTGCTGCATAACATTACCTTCTAATACAAGTTGCAACCCCGTGCCCTCAACAAGGATAACTTGTTCCTCAGCAACAGGTGCTTGTGGCTGCTCTACCGCTGTCAGCTCACCTCTCCCTACATCAGCGGGCCCAGGCGTTACGATAACCACCTGTGCCCCTCCCTCTGCCTTCTCCCTTTCGGGCAAGCATGTCGCTTATGACCAAACTCTCCACACTCAAAACACCGTTGATTACCCGTACTAGCATAAACCATATACAATCTGTTGTCATACTTGATTTTAAACGATAACTCTAAAGTCTGCTCCGGTGAGTCCAAAAACATAAACACCTGTCGCCGAAATGACATTACCTGTTTCAACGCCGGGTGTTTGCAACCCAACGGGACAACCTTAATTGAACTGGCGAACTTCCCAAAGCGCAATAACTCGCGCTCCAATAGCTCATTTGGAATAAACGGTGGTACATTTGAAATCGTTACCCTTGTTGACGGGGAAAAAGCGGCGTAACTTGAATAAACATTCCTTTAAGAAGTACACCATGCTCAACCATACGATCTACCAGACACTCTTCTTTAAGAAATACCACCACAGCTTTATTCATCCGAGATGCATAAGCGATATTCTCATATCCTACCTTCTCTCCTACGGCGACCAGAAACTCCTCCACCGTGACAGCAGCTTCAGTAACACACCTAAAGCCGTGCCGAAGTGACAGGGACGGCATCCCCATTCGGGCTGCCATCCCCGCCAAAATCTGGGTAATTCTGATACGCAAAACAAAATACTTAATTCTACCACACAAAAAAAATAATAACGTTAATCATGCACCAAGAAATAGAAAACCGAAAGAAAGTTGTGAATATCTAATCTCCCAGCTCTCCACAACACACGCACTCCTTCACTCAAACAATTCCCAGCATGCACCAATCACTCCCAGCATGCAGAGAGAGAGAGAGAGAGAGCAAGAGAGAGAGAGCAAGAGAGAGAGAGAGAGCAAGAGAGAGAGAGAGCAAGAGAGAGAGAGAGAGCGAGCAAGAGAGAGAGAGAGCGAGAGAGAGAGAGATAGAGAGAGAGAGAGCAATAGAGAGAGAGAGAGAGAGAGAGAGAGAGAGAGATTACCAGACCTCTCTTTCAGCTCTAGACTGCATCTTTGTGCACCGGGGTTATGGCTATAACCTCAGCTTGTATGAATTGACGATGACTGCAGTGTGTGTGCACATGCGTGGGTGTATGCGGTTTGTGTGTGAATTGTACATGTGTGCAATCACATTCGCGCCTGAGTGTGTGAACTAGCAATGCTCTGCAGGTATAAATCTGCCCTGGCAGTGACCTGAGCATGTTTCATATAGAGGGATGAAATGAGGAATGCTCAGGGAAAAAGAGAGAGAGAGAGAATGAGAGAGAGAGAGAGAGAGAGAGAGAGAGAGAGAGAGAGAGAGAGAGAGAGAGAGAGAGAGAGAGAGAGAGAGAGAGAGAGAGAGAGAGAGAGAGAGAGAGAGAGAGAATGTACAGGGACAAAAAGAGAGAGAGAGAGAATGCACAGGGACAAAAAGAGAGAGAGAGAATGTACAGGGACAGGACAAAAGAGAGAGAGAGAGAATGTACAGGGACAAAAAAGAGAGAGAGAGAATGTACAGGGACAAAAAAGGAGAGGAGAGAATGTACAGGGACAAAAGAGAGAGAGAGAGAATGTACAGGGACAAAAAAAGAGAGAGAATGTACAGGGAGAAAATGTACAGGGAGAGAGAGAGAATGTACAGGGACAAAAGAGAGAGAAGGAAATGTACAGGGACAAAAAGAGAGAGAGAGAATGTACAGGGACAAAAGAGAGAGAGAGAGAGACAAAAGAGAGAGAGAGAGAATGTACAGGGACAAAGAGAGAGAGAGAGGGAGAGAGAGAGAGAGAGAGAGAGAGAGAGAGAGAATGTACAGGGACAAAAGAGAGAGAGAGAGAATGTACAGGGACAAAAAAGAGAGAGAGAATGTACAGGGACAAAAAGAGAGAGAGAGAATGTACAGGGACAAAAGAGAGAGAGAGAGAATGTACAGGGACAAAAAAAGAGAGAGAGAGAGAATGTACAGGGACAAAAAAGAGAGAGAGAGAGAATGTACAGGGACAAAAAAGAGAGAGAGAGAATGTACAGGGACAAAAGAGAGAGAGAGAGAATGTACAGGGACAAAAAGAGAGAGAGAATGTACAGGGACAAAAGAGAGAGAGAGAGAATGAGAGAGAGAGAGAGAGAGACAGGGAGGAAAAAAAAGAGAGAGAGAATGTACAGGGACAAAAGAGAGAGAGAGAGAATGTACAGGGACAAAAAGAGAGAGAGAATGTACAGGGACAAAAAGAGAGAGAGAGAGAATGTACAGGGACAAAAAAAGAGAGAGAGAGAATGTACAGGGACAAAAAAAAGAGAGAGAGAGAATGTACAGGGACAAAAAGAGAGAGAGAGAGAGAATGTACAGGGACAAAAAGAGAGAGAGAGAGAATGTACAGGGACAAAAAGAGAGAGAGAGAGAATGTACAGGGACAGGGACAAAAGAGAGAGAGAGAGAGAATGTACAGGGACAAAAGAGAGAGAGAGAGAGAATGTACAGGGACAAAAGAGAGAGAGAGAGAGAGAGAGACAAAAGAGAGAGAGAGAGAATGTACAGGGACAGAGAATGTACAGGGACAAAAAGAGAGAGAGAGAGAATGTACAGGGACAAAAGAGAGAATGAGGGACAAAAAAAGAGAGAGAGAATGTACAGGGACAAAAAAGAGAGAGAGAGAGAATGTACAGGGACAAAAAGAGAGAGAGAGAATGTACAGGGACAAAAAAGAGAGAGAGAGAATGTACAGGGACAAAAAGAGAGAGAGAGAATGTACAGAGGACAAAAGAGAGAGAGAGAGAATGTACAGGGACAAAAGAGAGAGAGAGAGAGAGAGAGAAAGAGAGAGAGAGAGAGAAAAGGACAAAAGAGAGAGAGAGAATGTACAGGGACAAAAGAGAGAGAGAGAGAGAGAAGAGAGAGAGAGAGAGAGAGAGAGAGAGAGATGTACAGGACAAAAAGAGAGAGAGAGAGAATGTACAGGGACAAAAGAGAGAGAGAGAGAATGTACAGGGACAAAAAAGAGAGAGAGAGAGAATGTACAGGGACAAAAAAGAGAGAGAGAATGTACAGGGACAAAAGAGAGAGAGAGAGAATGTACAGGGACAAAAAGAGAGAAGAGAATGTACAGGGACAAAAAAGAGAGAGAGAGAGAATGTACAGGGACAAAAAAGAGAGAGAGAGAATGTACAGGGACAAAAAGAGAGAGAGAGAATGTACAGGGACAAAAAGAGAGAGAGAGAGAGAGACAGGGACAAAAGAGAGAGAGAAGAGAATGTACAGGGACAAAAGAGAGAGAGAGAGAATGTACAGGGACAAAAAGAGAGAGAGAGAATGTACAGGGACAAAAAAGAGAGAGAGAGAGAATGTACAGGGACAAAAAGAGAGAGAGAGAGAATGTACAGGGACAAAAAGAGAGAGAGAGAGAATGTACAGGGACAAAAAGAGAGAGAGAGAGAATGTACAGGGACAAAAAGAGAGAGAGAGAGAATGTACAGGGACAAAAAGAGAGAGAGAGAATGTACAGGGACAAAAGAGAGAGAGAGAGAATGTACAGGGACAAAGAGAGAGAGAGAGAAAAAGGACAAAAAGAGAGAGAGAGAATGTATAGGACAGGGACAAAAAGAGAGAGAGAGAATGTACAGGGACAAAAAGAGAGAGAGAGAGAATGTACAGGGACAAAAAGAGAGAGAGAGAGGGACAAAAAGAGAGAGAGAGAGAATGTACAGGGACAAAAGAGAGAGAGAGAGAAAGAGAGAGATAGAGAGAATGACAGGGACAAAAGAGAGAGAGAGAGAATGTACAGGGACAAAAAAGAGAGAGAGAGAATGAGGGACAAAGAGAGAGAGAGAATGTACAGGGACAAAAAAAGAGAGAGAGAGAATGTACAGGGACAAAAAGAGAGAGAGAGAATGTACAGGGACAAAAGAGAGAGAGAGAGAATGTACAGGGACAAAAAAAGAGAGAGAGAGAATGTAGAGGGACAGGGAAAAGAGAGAGAGAGAGAATGTACAGGGACAAAAGAGAGAGAGAGAGAATGTACAGGGACAAAAAAGAGAGAGAGAGAATGTACAGGGACAAAAGACAAAAAGAGAGAGAGAGGGACAAAAGAGAGAGAGAGAGAGAGAGAGAGAGAGAGAGAGAGAGAGAGAGAGAGAGAAGAGAGAGAGAGGACAAAAGAGAGAGAGAGAGAGAATGTACAGGGACAGAAAGAGAGAGAGAGAGAGAGAATGTACAGGGAGAGAGAAAAGAGAGAGAGAGAGAATGTACAGGGACAAAAGAGAGAGAGAGAGAATGTACAGGGACAAAAAAGAGAGAGAGAGAGAATGTACAGGGACAAAAAAGAGAGAGAGAGAGAATGTACAGGGACAGGGACAAAAGAGAGAGAGAGAGAATGTACAGGGACAAAAGAGAGAGAGAGAGAATGTACAGGGACAAAAAGAGAGAGAGAGAATGTACAGGGACAAAAGAGAGAGAGAGAGAGAATGTACAGGGACAAAAAGAGAGAGAGAGAGAGAGAGAGAGAGAGACAGAGAGAGAGAGAGAGAGAGAGAGAGAATGTACAGGGACAAAAGAGAGAGAGAGAGAATGTACAGGGACAAAAGAGAGAGAGAGAGAATGTACAGGACAAAAGAATGAAAAAGAGAGAGAGAGAGAATGTACAGGGACAAAGAGAGAGAGAGAGAATGTACAGGGACAAAAGAGAGAGAGAGAGAATGTACAGGGACAGGACAGGGAAAAAAGAGAGAGAGAGAATGTACAGGGACAAAAGAGAGAGAGAGAGAATGTACAGGGACAAAAAAGAGAGAGAGAGAATGTACAGGGACAAAAAGAGAGAGAAGGAATGTACAGGGACAAAAGAGAGAGAGAGACAAAAGAGAGAGAAGGAATGTACAGGGACAAAAGAGAGAGAGAGAGAGAGAGAGAGAGAGAGAGAGAGAGAGAGAGAGAATGTACAGGGACAAAAGAGAGAGAGAGAGAATGTACAGGGACAAAAAGAGAGAGAGAGAATGTACAGGGACAAAAAGAGAGAGAGAGAATGTACAGGGACAAAAAGAGAGAGAGAGAATGTACAGGGACAAAAAGAGAGAGAGAGAGAATGTACAGGGACAAAAAAAGAGAGAGAGAGAATGTACAGGGACAAAAAGAGAGAGAGAGAGAATGTACAGGGACAAAAGAGAGAGAGAGAGAATGTACAGGGACAAAAGAGAGAGAGAGAGAATGTACAGGGACAAAAGAGAGAGAGAGAGAATGTACAGGGACAAGAAGAGAGAGAGAGAGAGAATGTACAGGGACAAAAGAGAGAGAGAGAGAGAGAGAGAGAGAGGAGAGAGAAGAGAGAGAGAGAATGTACAGGGACAAAGAATGTACAGGGAGAGAGAGAGAATGTACAGGGACAAAAGAGAGAGAGAGAGAATGTACAGGGACAAAAAAAAGAGAGAGAGAGAATGTACAGGGACAAAAGAGAGAGAGAGAGAATGTACAGGGACAAAAAAAGAGAGAGAGAGAATGTACAGGGACAAAAGAGAGAGAGAGAGAATGTACAGGGACAAAAAGACAAAAGAGAGAGAGAGAAGAGGGAGAAAAGAGAGAGAAAGAAGAGAGAGAGAGAGAATGTACAGGACAAAAAAGAGAGAGAGAGAGAATGTACAGGGACAAAAGAGAGAGAGAGAGAATGTACAGGGACAAAGAGAGAGAGAGAGAGACAAAAAGAGAGAGAGATGTACAGGGACAAAAGAGAGAGAGAGAGAATGTACAGGGACAAAAGAGAGAGAGAGAGAATGTACAGGGACAAAAAAAGAGAGAGAGAGAATGTACAGGGACAAAAGAGAGAGAGAGAGAATGTACAGGGACAAAAGAGAGAGAGAAAAGAGAGAGAGAGAATGTACAGGGACAAAAAGAGAGAGAG